>NW_008690808.1:0-2699 GCF_000695815.1 Acanthisitta chloris | reverse complement strand
GGTGCCCTCAGTGTCCCTGCCTGCCCCTGGCAGGTGATGGCAGCAGCATTGCCTTGTGATTCCCAATCCCAGTTCCCTGGTTTTCCAGCCAGGAGAGGTGTGCCGGGCCAGAGCCATGGCAACTCCAACACAGAGCGTCAACAAAATCAGCAAAAGAATGACTTTCTCCCTGAAATCCCCGGGGAGGGAGGGAGGGAGGGAGGCCCTGGGCCAGCTCTGCCTGCCATAAACCAGGCTGGGAAGTTTGCAGAGGATTCAGAAGTGAAGCTAAGGAGAGAACCTACTCCAGCTCTGCCACATTCCAGCCTGGCAGAGAAACCACAGGATCCATCCCATCCCATTCCCTGCCCTCCAGCTGCACCAACCTAAGGATGGATCTTGGCCTGGAGAGGTGGCAAAAGGACACCTTGGATTCATCCTACTTTTCTGCTTGGCTTACATCATGAAAAAAAAATTAGTTGAAATTTGAATCCCAAGGATTCCCAAAAAACCCCACATTTTTCGATTTGTTTTGAATGGAAAAATTCAGCTCCAAGGTAGTTTTGGAGTTGGATTGGGAAAATGTCCTTCAGAGGTTGTTGGGGACTGTCCTCCACTTTCTTCCCATCTCACTGCTAGGCAGGGATTCAATCACACAGATGAAGTTGCCCCAGAAGATTTGGCCACAAACTTGGGGAACTGCCAAGAAATTCCTAATGGGAAGTGATTCCTGACGTGTGGGTGAGGTCTGTGCCCACTCAACCTCCTCTGTCACTGTGAGTTACGAGTGTGCTCTGCTTTGAAATGAGGCAGAGTCAATCTAATCAGATTTTTATGAGCCCTTTTTCCTCCTGCTTGGCCACATGCTGTGCTGTAGGAGTGTTGGTGGCTTTGCCTGTTTTCCAGATCCAGCTCTTTTCTTGGAGGTTATGAACAGATTCAAAGTTCAAGCTCTAATTCACCAAGTTCCCAAAAGTAACTTCAGGCAGGAGAACAGATGGGATTTCCACCAGCAGAGACTCTGTGATGTTGCCTGGAGAAGAGAATGTTGTGTTGGGAACTCATAGCAACATTCCAGGGTCTCAGGGGGTTCCAGGGAAGATGGAGAGGGACTTGGTTAGGAACTGGAGTGATAGGACAAGGAGTAATGGGGATAAATTGAAAGAGGAAAAGTTAGATTAGATATTAGGAAGAAGTTTTTCCCTGGGAGGTGCTGAGACACTGGCACAGGTTGCCCAGAGAAGCTGTGGCTGCTCCATCCCTGGGAGTGTTCCAGGCTAGGCTGGAGAAAAGAAGTTCCAGGAAGAACTTAGAACCCCTTCCAATGCCTGAAGGAGCTCCAGGAGAGCTGGAGAGGGACTTGGACAAGGGATGGAGGGACAGGACACAGGGAATGGTTTCCCACTGCCAGAGGACAGGGCTGGATGAGATATTGGGATGAAATTCCTCCCTGTGAGGGTGGTGAGACACTGGCACAGGTTGCCCAGGTGGCTGCTCCAACCCTGGGAGTGTTCAAATCCAGGTTGGATAAAGCCTTGAACAACCTGCTCTGGTAGGAGGTGTCCCTGCCCACACCAAGGGATTGGCACTGGATGATCTCTAACTCCATCCCAACCCCTAAACATCCTGTGTGTCCCTCACCTTCTCCCTGTGCCATGGTCCTGCTGGGATGTCTGGAAGGGCTGGGGATACAGAGCTTTGAGGAGACACTGGGACACTCCTCAGGAGCTGAGAGAAGCAAAGCAAGGAGAGAAGTGCTGGAACATCCCTTGGTGCTCCCATGGGGTCAGCAGAGCTGTCCCACAGCAGAGCTGTCCCACACACCTGCACTTTTCCCACCTCCACCTGAACTTGGCCATCAAGTGCCATGAGGAGAGGCTAAGAGAGTTGAGATTGTTCAGCCTGGAGAAGAGGAGGCTCAGGGGAGACCTTAGCACCCTCTACAGCTCCCTGACAGGAGGTTGGAGTCAGGTGGGGGTTGGTCTCTTCTCCCAGGCAACCAGCAGCAGGACAAGAGGGCACAGACTCAAGCTCTGCCAGGGGAGGGTTAGGTTGGATATTAGGAAGAGATTTTTTACAGAGAGAGTGCTCAGGTATTGGAATGTGCTGCCCAGGGAGGTGGTGGATTCACCATCCCTGGAGGTTTTCAAGGTGAGACTGGATGTGGCACTTAGTGCCATGGTTTAGTAACCACCATAGGGTTGGACTCGATGATCTTTGAGGTCTCTTTCAACCTGGTTGATTCTGTGATTCTCTGATCAGGCAGCTCCCAAATTCCCAAGGATCTTGCCCGGGGCTGAGCTCTGGAGCAGTAAAGAGCCACTGAAAAGCATCCTGCCTGCTGCAGGGCTCTCTCCAAAGAGCTGTTTCTCACCTCCCTCGGTGTGAAGGTCACAGAGCAGCTGTTCCCCATCAGCAGCAGATCCAAGGACATTTCACACCGGATTTCAGCCACACAGGCAAATTGCCTTCATTTTCTCAGAGGCAAGTGATACTTGTTCTTGGAGCAGCATTTGGCTGGGAAAGGAATGAATGGTGATGCACAAGGAGTATGAGCCGTGGGATACAGAGCAGAGTCTGCTTTCCTGAGTTGTTTTTGGGGTTTTTTTTCCCAGGTAACTGCTGGAAGCTGGAGGTGTTTGGATCTTGGAAAAGTGTTGTCAGGCAGGATGCTGTGCTGACCACCAGGCAGCACAAGGAAACTCCTCTCACTGCCCACC
>NW_008690807.1:12418-36522 GCF_000695815.1 Acanthisitta chloris | reverse complement strand
TGCGGCTTCGGGGCAAGCCGAGCCCACGCCTGGGTCCGGGATCTGAAGCTCACGGAAAGTTTGTCTCTGGAACCTGCGCTGATTCGGCACTCCTGAAACGCTCAGATGTGCAGCTGTGTGCACACAGCCCCCCCAGAGTCCAGAACACAGCTCCAAAACTGGACCCAGGAGTCCAACTTTCTTCCTTTTCTCATAGTGATGTGGTGCTTAGAGACACGGTGGCCTTGCCAGTGCTGAGTTAATGGTTGGGCTTGATCTTAGAGGTCTTTTCCGACCTTAATGATTCTATGATTCTTTGATATTGGTGTCCCATCACAACACAAAGAACCAACCTCACCACGACCCTTATACTTAATACTGGTACAGTTCTGCTGGACTGACTTGTACCCTGTGTGTGAGAATTTGATATTCTGCATCATACTTGAGGAGAGACACTCAACAAATGTGTGTGAACAAAATATCTCAGAGCTGGAATGGAGAGGCAATGTCAACAACAGAGGAAAAGACAGCAACCGCTGAATGTAGACTCAGTCATGAATTGCCTTTTACCTTTAAAATCCATCAGAGAAGAAAACTTTAAAGTTGTTAAATCATTAACATTCCTCAGTTTCCCTCCTGTATAAGCAATTTTTTTCCATACACAAAAGTAAGCCTACTTCTGGTCCAGTGAAAAATCATTCAGAAGACCATGCACTATTATCTAGCTCCTTCCACTGTGTAGTTTTTGGATACACACAATTTTCCGTTCTCTAGATAGCCAATGTGGCAGTTGCCCTTATCTGTTCTAGAAAAACAAAAAGCTCAGTCTTTCAAGACACAGAAGAATTGCAGAAATCAGCACAGATGCATCTTAAGTCATAAGAATGCCTCTGAGTTTTGGTATAGAGCATTTTAATTCTATCTCCAAGGTAAGTAAATATAGTGAATGGCATTACATTCTAGGCTGTAAAGCTTCAACAAACGTTATCATTCCCAAATTAATAGAAGTAATCAAAATCTTAATGAATGAACCATTTTTAGCTTTGAAACCTGTCAGAGGTGTGATTGTCAAAAAGGTTGAGAGGAAGAAAGTTCTTCAATTGTTATCAATAAGCTATTTTCAACATCATCAGAATCTGCTGTCATATCTTCCAAATGCATTAATAAAGATTCACTTTCAGAAGAAAGCTCACACGTTTAGCTGCAGAACTTCTTTTCTGTCATGTTGGACAGCTCAGCCACACACAGCCATTTTCCCACTCCCCCGAATTGAGATGGGGGAGAGAATTGGAAAGGTAAAAGTTAGAAAAGTCATGGGTTGAGATAAAGACAGTTTGATAGGTGAAGCAAAAGCAAAACAAGGAATTGCTCAACTGCTTCCCATGGGCAGGCAGGTGCTCTGCCACCTTGAGGAGAGCAGGGCTCCATCACATGTAACAGTGACCTGTGAAGACAAATGCCATCACTCCAAATGTCTCCCCCCTCCTCCTTCTTTCCTCAGCTTTATATGCTAAGCATGACACCATATGGTGTGGGATATCCCTTGGGTCAGTTGGGGTCAGCTGTCCTGGCTGGGTTCCCCTGCCAGCTCCTTGTGCACCCCCAGCCTGCTCACTGATGGGGCAGTGTGAGAAGCAGAAAACACCCTAGCACTATGCAAACCTTGCTCAGTGGTAGATAAAATATCCTTGTGTTATCCACATTGTTTTTGTCACAAATCCAAAACACAGAACCATAGAGGCTCCATTTAAATAAATATGAGAACAAAATATTACAGTGGCATTGAAAAATAACATCACTAATGTGATGTTCACTATCGTCAACATAAATGTTTGTTTCAGACAAGCAAATGCTGATACCAACCGATTTTGTTGTATCAACTGTGGATTAATAGTAAATACATCAACAGTTCACATGTTAAAACCACACTACTTTGACAACAAAGCTTATCCAGCTCTGACATGTATGTTTACCCTAATGCAAAGTTTTACAATGTTATAATTTTTTTTATGGAATCCATTTGAGTGCAGTTAGAGAATTGAGGGAATTAAAAGTATTAAGGATAGGATTTAAATGAAATTGATGTGTAGCAGATACAATTAGGGAGTTAGCAGTAAATGATTGTCCATCATACGGAATTTGTAGATGCTCCACAGACACAGTATGTTTTGTAGTTTGAGGTTTCATTTATATTTCAAGAAGAGATATTTACTGGTATGTACATTGACAGCTACTGTACACTAGTATAATTCACGACAATCAAGTGATGCTAGGTTGTCTGGTAGCTGTTGCATTAAATGGTTGGAAAACATCTTTGCAAACTGTCCATCATACGGAATTTGTAGATGCTCCACAGACACAGTATGTTTTGTAGTTTGAGGTTTCATTTATATTTCAAGAAGAGATATTTACTGGTATGTACATTGACAGCTACTGTACACTAGTATAATTCACGACAATCAAGTGATGCTAGGTTGTCTGGTAGCTGTTGCATTAAATGGTTGGAAAACATCTTTGCAAACTGTTTATGCATAGCTGTTGCATTAAATGGTTGGAAAACGTCTTTGCAAACTGATTAAAGTTTTTATGCAGCAGATACAGACAGGCAGAGCAAATAAATGGTGAAGGCAATCATCCCTGTCATTGAGATGTGCCATTTCAACTGTGGTACCTGGTGCTTACACAGCGTTTACAAAGTGGTAGGAAAATGTTTCAAGGGAACAAGGGAAACCATGTAGGAATATTCAGACTATAGAGAGCACCAAGTGAGTTTCTGATACAGCCATTTCTCAAAGACAGCCTGAAGGGAAAAGGCAGATCACATGAACAAGAACCTGTGTGTTGTAGGAGGAAATTAATGACAATACTTTTTGACAGGACTGGAAGACAGTTAAGGGTAAGTCAAGGAGGACAGTTTGAGAAAGGGTATTATTAGAGAGAGATGGCTGTCTTATTTTCACTGCCCTTCACTAACTGTGAAATGCCTTGATTTTGTTCGGATTGGCAGTGTTTGAGGGATACTTCCATCACTATCACCATGATTGTGGGTTAGCCTGATAAGTTATCTTCTACCTTAGGTAAGAGCCAACATCAAAGCAGGGTTTTGGCAACCTATTGTGACACTGCTGCTCTCTCAGAAATGAAGTTTTGGGTTTGTAGGAACCAGTTATCTGTTCTCTTTGCAGCTGCAGTGCCTGTATATTGCTGCCATCTGCAAGGGCTCTTGTCTCTACCCTCCTTCAGACAACTTATCTCCTCTTTGCCTTTAAGCTTTCCTGTTTGGGGTTGTTTTTCCATTGCTTAGCTACTCTTAATGACTTTAAGCTGCAAGAGGATATATTTAGATTGGATATTAGGAAGAAATTCTTTACTGTGAATGTGGTGAGGCACTGGAACTGGTTGCCCAGAGAAGCTGTTGACACTCCATCCTTGGAAGTGTTCAAGAAATGACTGGACGTGGCACATAGTGCTATGGTTTAGTTGGCATAGTGGTGTTCTGTCAAAGGTTGGACTCAATGATCTCAGAGGTATTTTCCAACCTTAATGTTTCTATTATTCTATGCTATGATTCTAAGCCCAGGTTGGATGGGGCTCTGAGCAAAGCGGTCTAGTGGAAGGTGCCCTTGCCCACAGCAGGAGGGTTAGAACTAAATGATCTTTAAGGTCCCTTCTGCCCCAATTGATGTTATGATTTATGGTTCCTCTTCTTGTCCAAGCTTCTTCTTCGTGTCATATCAAAGTGCACTGCTTTATCCCACAGTCCTTGCTGAAAGAACAGCTGCATGTAGAATTAAACTTTCAGCCTTCTCCCCTCTTAGCTCTATCCAGTGCCACCCATCTCACAGCAATGAGTTAGGCTTTTCTCTTAGCTTCTCTTGTCAAGATGCCTCATGGAGGAAGGAGGGAGAGCACTGAGCTTCTGTTTATTAATCAGGAAAGACCTTTTAAAGTTGAAACTTACTTACTTACTTTTTTTTTACTTGCTATGGCTCAACAAAAAATAGACCATCACAGTCCTGCTCATGTATATACCTGACAGACAGGTTGACTTTCCCAGGTGTCTCCTAAAGAGCAGAAAGATGGAGCCCAGAAGACTGAAATCCCGTGAGTGGTACACGTGTGGAAAAGCAGCAGTTTTTAAATGCCTTCTGTGCGAGCTGGTAATAAATTAACTCTTGCTTTTACCACTTGGCAGCAAATTGGGAATACATTTCTGCAGATGAATTAGGACCTTGTTTAACTCACAGCAGAAAAATGAGGAGTTCTAGAAAAGCCGATGGACTGCATTCAATTTTATGATGCAGAAAAACAAACTGTTAACTTACAGAAATAATACCCATGCACTGTCATGACTTGTTCACTACTTGTCTTCAGGCCCTGAGTATTTGTATTGGGAGAGCATGCTGACTTTACTGCCAGTGTCAGTACTTTCTTTATTTACTTTTGATATTTCATGTGTTTGAACTATAATGCCTGACAATTTATATCACATACTAATTAGTGTAAATGGCGATGAACGAGAAATGAAGGAAAAATGAGGGTCAGCAGTGTGGGAGGGAAAGCAATGATTGGCCAAGACTCACTGAGGTATGCAGAAAACATAGGCAACAGGGAAGCAGGGAGTTAGCAACAGATGGTATTAGGGGTCTGCTGCAGCCTTGGTGGGCCCTCAGCTTCCATCAGCAAAACAGAACTGTTTCTTGTGCCTGTGCAAACAAAGATGTCACACGACTGTCCTTGCTTCCAGTGCCTTTGGGCATGTCTGGTGGGTGGCTGGAGCCCACTGGCTCTGTCTGCAGGGCAGCTCCAGACGGGGATTGTATAGCTGTGTTAGCTTGATCCCATGTCTGCCTTTCCACAGAGTTTGTTTGCTTGAGCACAGTGCTGCACTAACACTTCTGCCCATCACGTACCTCTGGACTGACTTGCATCCGGAGACCTTTGAGCACAGGACAGACAACTGTTGTCTACACTGCCACTGCTGCACAGGACTCTCTGGTTTCCACCAAACCAGTGTCATCCATTTGTACCTATCTTTTCTGAAGTGCAGCTTGGATGGAAACCTGTGGGGCAAGTTCATTGTAATGGTTACCTTGAGAGAAACAGTGCTGCTTTACCTTTGTGTTCTAAATGACAAAGCAAAAGGGCAGAAATGGTATGGTATAAAGAGGTACCATAATGATAAGGACAAATGAAGGAATCTGCTGCAATTTATAATGAGATAGAACACTAGAAGTAGGTGTAGTTTCCTCTGACTGTATGCCATTATCTCTTTTGTCCTCTCCTTTTATTTCTAGTTTCCCAGTGAAATGTTTTGAAGAGCAAGTTTTTCTTTCAACTGCATAGGATACTTCTATCAGACTGTTAATAACCTGGGAGTTATAACATGGAAACCATTGTTGGGCATTTCCTATGCCACTTCCACATCTATGAAATGAAGCGTAACAGAGCCACATTTTCTTCTTTATGTCGTCAGTTAAAGAATTAACAAGGGAAAGAAAAATATTTCCCTCTTTCCAAAATAAAAACTGAAATAAAAGAGGTGATGAGAACTTTACTTCATTTGCTTTTCTTCCTTAGCCAAGAATTCTACATTATTAAAGTATTTAAAAAACAGGAATGCAAGAAGGATCTGTAGCAGTGGGCAGTAAACATTCGCCACATGAGTCTCCTTCACTTTACTGGTGTGACTGTGATTTGCACTATATTATTTGGCATTGAAAATTCTGAAAAGTTCCTCCACTTCCTCAGTTTTAACCTTCTCAGCCAGTGTTGTTCATTTTATACTGAAGAACAACATTTCAAATTGAAGAACAAATTCTTTCTTTCTAAGTCTGCTGCCAAACTGCTGTTCAGCTGTGCAAGTTCCTTCTGCCAATGAAACGTAGATCCAAATACTTGGTTCTTAGCAGTAGCTTCCCTTTAAGCTCCAAGATTTGTTGATGGTGCTTTTCTTGATGCACACTTGAAACACACCGCAATCTGCAATCACTTCTTGTTACCTCACTAGGAAGCACTTATGAGCCTTAGGCTAATGAACTTACCCTCCTAATAGCACAGGCTATCCTCATGAACAACTTTTCCAGAAACCTAGCAAGGTCCTTTGCAACACTAGTCAGAGATGTTTCCCTGTTTCACTGGACAGCTATTCTAGCATATAAAGTTAGAAACCATTTTCCATTTTTCCAGTTTTTATCCATCCAAGCTTTTGGAAACACTCTCTTGATTTAAACAAGCCCTTCTCCTACCCCTTTTGATATTCTTACACTCTATATGTCTGTATCAAAAGCTATCAGAGAAACACTACAGAGTCTTTGGATTTTATATACCTGAAGGCAGGCCTTAAATCCCAAAGTGGATGCCCAGGTGAATTGACACTGAATGTGCTCCAGCACTAAGAGGAGCCAAACTGAAATAGGCTTTGTATAGTTAGTGCCAGGTAGTTAATGACACTCTAGCAAGCACAGACCCTGGAGAAATGACTAAGAAATCATGAGATATGTCCTGCTCCATCTCTTAAAGATTCCTATAAGTGACAGACACCTTAATGTCCTCTTTAAAAACTGAACTGGAGGCAGCAAAAGCATATTTCATTTTAGAGGTTAGAGGATTTTAGCAATGAACAGGTTTTTTTATCTACTTACATATAGTTTTACAGAACGAACAGTTGTAATTGTTTTGTATTTGAGCTGTGCAAGTAGCACAACAGCATGTAAACAAAGAGAAAGGATGATTTCCTAATCTCAGCATGTCAGGGCAGATAAGTGCTGATTTAGATTATGCTATGCTGTATCTTATTCAGGTTTATGATGTTTGTAGTAGTGCAGCATTAGACAGATCTGTGTGATATGGCTAAATGAAATCCAGTGGACCAGAGTATTAGAAATCAGAATTTTTCATATGTCTGCTCTGATAGGCAGATATAGCAAAATCTAGGCTTTCTCCTACAGTATAGCCCAGAGGACACTTAGAGGCCATATACAGGAGGGAGGTTAAATCTACCAGTACAAACGTAGAGCTGAGTTGAAAGTACTACATCACTGCTTTTAGAAACACGTTCTGAAAAATAAAAGATACCGTTTTTTCCTACTGAAAAGGTAGATACATTTAAAAGTATTTCTTGATTATTACCACCACTTTCTTGTATTTTTCTCAAGAAAAACCATACACCTCCACTGTATCTACATTATAGGAGTTTTTAGCGTTTATTTATGCAGACTTACATTTAGAACATCCAAGCCTTATGGTGCTCCCATTGAATCCAGATGCAGGGATTTGGCCTTGCTTTTGTAATTGTTTCTGTTATAAACCCAAACCCCTATTTCAGTGCTCAGAATTTGGTTATAAAAAATCCTTCCAGAATACAATTTGGCATCTAATATATCAGACAAGGAACACTTATTACTAGTTTGATTTCAATGTGGCTTTTTGAACTTATAGATGTGTCTTGAGAGTTTTATCCATGCTTTCAGATATTTTAAAGATTTAAAATACCTTTGACTAGCAAATGGGAATCATCTCAATGTGTTGTGGAATGATAGCATCATCTTTAGCTAAAAATGCCATAAATACTCTAAATGGTCACTTGAGGTTTTTTCTAAACAGTAAGAGTGTAGTCACTTTATAGGAGGCTTGCACTAAGGGTAAATTGCAGCCTTACAGTGCTCAAGTGAACATATTTTCCCCTAAAGAAAAGGAAGAGTATCCAGCTTCCTCAAGCATAGCAGCTACACTGTGAACAGTTAATGAGATAAACTGCTGATTCCAGTTATAGGGTGGAATATTGGCTTCTGTCTTTTTGGGCTCATTACAGATAAACTGAGCCAATCCCAGCAGGCTTCTCTTGTGTCAGCTTGTTTGAAGACTGCATGAAGAATAACTTCACCACACTTGGGGAATGTGCAAATTTTGTCAAGAACTTTGCCTAAGAGCTTTTATGTATTGTAGAGTCTAAACAACCCAGGGGCATTGAACTGGCTCTTTGCCAAGGGTACAGAATGAGCCGAACAAGCAAAGAGGATAGGTCTATTTAATCAGAATATTTCCTCTTTCCAGTGGTAGTTAAGTAAGTTGGGTCAAGCAGATGGTGAAGCTCACTTGGGCCGTTGAATTACTTCCTCCTGGCACACACTAAGTTGCACCTGGAACAAAGAAGGAGCTTTCTGGTATTGCTGCATTTTATGACCTCTAGCTACTGAAACAAGAATAGAAAAATGCTTTTAAGCCATCTTACTGAGTGTGACTGACCAAAAAAAACCTTCTCTGGTATTGAAAGGATATTAATCATCAAAGGAATACATAAAGTACTAAACAGCCGTACATAACTACACCAATGTCTATATAGCATCTTCTTATAGCCATGTGCACCAGCTTTTTGTAAATCTTTCATTCCTTGGGCCCCAGGTACCCCTGAGAGTCAGTCAGAGAGTAAATTCCATTTCTAGCACTGATGTCTAGATACAAACAAGAAAATTGTCCTTTATAGCCAATATAGAGGGGTTGAGGTGTCTAAAACTTAAATGTCCCTTACAATGAGATGAATCACACCCTCAGGTTGCCTATTTCTCTCCATTTCTTGCAAAAAAAGCTAGATGATTCTTAGCTGTAAATGTCAAATAAGAGCATCCTTAGCTAAATTAGACAAAACTTCACCCTACACATTAACTGCCCCCAGTCAATCTGGGCAATATGATTGGGTTTTGGGTACGTGTAGACTCAGTTCCATCCTGTGCTCTATTACTCTGGTGTCCTCACTGTAGTGAATGCTGAAACACTTGCCTAGACTTAGGTGTTTAACAACCTCTGAGTTTTCCTAGGCTGGCTGAGACATCACACAGGAGACTCCCAGGCTTCTGGAAGCTAGTGGCTTATGCCATGGTATCTCAGGTGTTCAAGTTCAGGAAACTGAATCTAGTCCATAACAATGACAACCAATATGGGTTCAATCCCTGAAGCATTTGTTGCCTTATTAGCTTTTGCCTTGATTCTTTCTAGTTGACAAGTTCATCTATGACAGGCAGGAATTAACTTCATGGTTTGCCTGTGGGCCCAGTGAGTTTTAGATATGAGGTAAAATGAGTCCACGCAGGTATAGAAGTCAGTTATAGTCAGTGTTTCCACTACCAAACAGGCTCATCATATTTAAGGATTTTTGTAAGAACTCCTTTCTATTGAATTTGGTTTTAAGGAAGAACTAATAAAGAACTGATGGATTTTGACTTGATATCAAAGATTCTTGCTTGGTGTTCTTGCTGGGTTGCAGTAGTGCTCTCCAATTTGTGTGACTAAAAGAAGTACCATGCTGCCTCCCAGGGATCAAATAGTCTCTGGCATATTAAAATACATGAGAAGTTAGATGTGCTATGGCATATATATAGTGGAAAGTAATTTGTCCAAAGATTTTAAGTCACACGTAGGTGTTCAGATAAATATTAAACCCATTTTTAAAGGTTCATTTCCACTCAGAATTATGGAAATCTTTAGACTTCAGCCTTTTTGAAAACTGGGTGCACAACATTCTGGATTAGGAGCTTCACACCATCAATATTTGAGAGTGTGGATTTTCTTTTGTGATTTTTTAAGGTTGTCTTTGCTTCTAACAGGAATGTAATTTATATGATGTAAGTATTAAATGATCTTCTCTAAGTTGGCAAACAAACTGAGGCTGTCTGAATGAAGTTGTCTGTGAATTACTGAACACATTCTTGTTCCTTCTTTTGTTCAGAGTTGTCAAATGTTTTCCTATTCTGAAATGGTGACAATTTTCTCATGGAAGTTCTGAGAGTTGGAAAAAAATTTTGGCCAACCAGAAATGGATTCACTATTCATAAATAGCTTTCATAGGAGTAGTAGATACCTCCATAGTTTATTGAAGCATAAGATGAAAACCAATAATGTTATTACAAAAAATTAAAATAACTTAAAAAAACTATTCTCAAGGTTCATTATAAAGCTTCTGGTATTTCCATTTTAGAGATGTCCAATGTCCAAGGTACATGCCAGTGGCAGTACAAAGAAATGAATGTGGTCTCTTGCATGCTGGATTAGTTGAACACCCACTACACTATCTTGCAGGTCAACTTAATGCAGCAGATATTTCTATACAGTCACAGTGAGTGTAAAGGAAGTGCTGTAAGGAGGTAGTGTGCTACAGGGATACTGAAACTGAGAACCTTACTAAAACATGAACAACATTCCAGGTCTGTAAAATTTGTTCAGGCAAAGTGCTGAATTATACAAGGGGGTAAAAGAGACAGTGAAGAGTCAAACACAGAATACACAGAGTATGAAACATGAGTGCATTCTATTATGATTTTAAACCCATCAGATTGGGAAAAGAGCATAGGAAGGCAGGAGAAAGAGGTGTACAAGGGCAGGACACCTAGTGTCCATCTGGATTTGCATTGTGCATGAAAGCAGCATTCAGACTGACTGCAAATTTTTTTAAGGCAATATTGCTTCACTGGAAAGTGATGATTTGATGAAACTGCAGGAATGTAGACATATCTGATGGATGAAAATATCCCTCCCTGGCTCCTTAGCAGAGCCTCTCCTCCAAGCTACAGGATCATCAGTAGACTGCCTGGAGGGATATTTCTGAGCCAAGAACAAGGAATCATAGAGTGTTAAGGGGTTGGAATGGACCTTTAAAGATCGTCTCATCTCATCCCACCCTCCCTGCTGTGGGCAGGGACACCTCCCACTAGACCAGCTTGCTAAAGATTTTGTCCAGCCTGGAAGCCTTGAGAGGCCTTATCTCCCCAGCCTTCTTGGCTTCTTGCATCTCACTTGATAATGTGTCAGGTTTTTTGATTCTGGGGCTTCTTGGAGCAATTAAGACTCCAAAGCTCTCCAAGTCTAGGTCAGTCCACCTGCAATATAAAGCTTTTGGCTACTATAATTTGGTACTGGAAGAGTTCTGAAAAAAACCAATATTTTTTTCTTTCACTTGTAAGCCCATTTTCTTGCTATGTCAAGTACCATTTTTTCGCTCAACAGATAAGGTTCAACTGTTATAAAACTGTTTTGATGTTGTGGCAGTGCTAGTTTAAACTTCTCTGTAGGGTCCCTGTTGCTTGAGTATTCTGAAATAAGACTTAAACTTTCAGTTTTTAGACAAGTTTAATGCTGCTTATTGAATTATAAAACAGAAAAGTCAGACAGTCATATTTAGATCATTTAAACTATTTTTGTGATATGGAAAATATCACACATTCCCTACTTCCAGGTCCTCATCCTGAGGGAGCTGTCTGCACCCATTCCTACAGCAACTGACAGTCCTGAGAAAAAAGCCAAAATCAAAACCAAACCCCAAGTAATGAAGAGCATCATAAAATATTTTAGTTTGAATAGTTTCTGTTGTGGATTCCTTAATGTTAAACCTTCTTTCCATCAACACTGCACTTTAGAAGACAAACTGATTAGCACCATGGCTTGCTTTTATTTATTACTTAGAAGGTAAGAAGCTGGAGTGTCTTGATTTTTTTTTTTTTAAACTCTAACAGATTTCTCACAGAGCATTTTCTGGTGAAACCTTGTCCCCATTAAAGTCAACAAAACTTTAATTATGGCTTCAATACATCCAGAATCACCTCACTTTAATAGGGGCTTCTGGTTGTTATGACAGAATAGCTCCCAGCTTCTGTTTTTGTCATGTTTTTCATCTTAAAAAAAATAAAAGAGAATATAGAATCATAGAATCATAGAATCAACCTGGTTGGAAGAGACTTCAAAGATCACCAAGTCCAAACCTATATGGTTCAGATCTATTTGGCAAGATTAAGCTTGTCAACAAACCCATGTTTGTGATCTGTCTGATCAATGATCTTCTCCCTGTGGATCTTTTCTATTGTTTAATGATGGAGTGTTTTAACATGTGTAATGTACTCAGTGATTAAATTCAGAATTTAGTACAGATCTGCATGTTAGTGATCAGATGGATCCAGTCCAGTCAGTCTCTTTTATCTTTTTCTCTCTAGTTAGGTACAGAGTCATGTTTTTAGAAAATGTATGTTATCTCAATGATCTTCTCCCTGTGGATCTTTTCTATTGTTTAATGATGGAGTGTTTTAACATGTGTAATGTACTCAGTGATTAAATTCAGAATTTAGTACAGATCTGCATGTTAGTGATCAGATGGATCCAGTCCAGTCAGTCTCTTTTATCTTTTTCTCTCTAGTTAGGTACAGAGTCATGTTTTTAGAAAATGTATGTTATCTGACAGGAAATTGGGGGGAAGTGTTAAGCTGCTTTCAAATGCAGGCACAGGAAAAAGACAAATGACAGGGATGCAGCTGTGATTTTTTATTATTCAATGCTCTTTGTCAAGGGAATGGCAGCATAGGAAACACAAATAGTCCAGAAATGTAATGGCCACAAAATATAAACTGAGCATCTTGAACTGTGAACTTTGAGGATGTCACTGTGTGTTTATTGAACAGTGCTGAAACCTGTGGAAGAACTGAATTGGCTTTTGACATACATCAAATTGTTACTTTCTTATGCTTTCCTGTTGACATGACATGACACTGGAATTTTGCACTCTCTCTTCCATGGTACCCACTTCTGACAGCACTTAGACTATGATGTAAAACCTGTAAATTCCTTTTCCAGTCTAGACTCACCTTCCCTGTGATATTTACGTGCAAGCACCCTGCATAGATTGTGCTCCAATGCACTGCTGACCAGAGCTGGGGACAGTTTCTGCTGTGTCCTATGCATACTTGGCACTGTAAGTGGTGGATCAAAGTCTTATTCTTGTCTTGTGAGCACACTGGATCTGAGAACAGTGAGCCACGCAGCAGTGCATTACAATAAGAGATTTCCAAGGATCACCTTTTTCTGTGCACAATCTGTGTGTGCTCTGAGCCCCCACTCCAGTATTTGGAAATGGTTGGGTCTCAGGTCCTGGCATAGTTATTCTTAATCTTAAAACTTCTTTACATCTAACCCTATAGATGAAGCTCTGGGGTCCCGTTGCAAATGGATACCAATTGTGGCAATAATTTACATTATATACATTAGACACTCCATTTTGATTTAAACAAATGAGCCACCTCTCTATGTCCTGTTTTAGGTCATGGCTGGCCTTAAAAATTGCACAGAACTGCACGGAAAATAAAGAAAAAAAACAATTAGCTCACAGAAAGGTATAAAGGAATGTAATGGAATAGTTGGGGGAATGGCTTAAAATCCAATTTCAGTAAAAAATATTTTTCATCCAAGTATCTATAGGCAACACACCAGAAATTAACTACTTACAAAGCAACCAACCATCTTAGTGATTTATTGTGTCATTCCTTGATCATCAGACAGAAAGTTAAATTATCTAGATGGGATGCAGAGGGTTGTGGAATTACACATTGCTTTCTTCCAAGGTATATGAACTCCATGTGTTATAACTTCCTTGAGGACTGCACTGTGGTTAGGCCACTTTCTGGTTTTTCAGTTTTCTTGTGAGGAAAGACTAATCTCACAAAGAGAAAGCAGTTCCCTAGAATACAGTCTGGATTTTATTAGGTACACATTACTACTGCTTCCTGATGTTGTTACTCTTATAGTATAACTCTTGCACCAATTTATAAGCAATAATGTGACACAACTTCACAAAATGCCCTCAGAACAACTTTATAGATGGCACTTATAGACACTTATAGTTTAAATGCAGTGAGTCCATAAGAAAGCACATGTAAATAAGGACCTGGCTCAGAACCCACTCAAGTAAGTGACACAATTATCAGCCAGTTAAGTAAGTCAGATTCATAGCCATGAACTTGCCAATTCTTTTTTTCAATAAAAATGCATTTCATATGAAGGAAATTAACCAAGCATTCTAGTTTTTACAGCAAAGGGAAGGTAGGATGTGTATCACAATAATGTTAGAAATAGACATCTAATATAGCTAAAATTAAAGAACAGAGTGTGGTTTGCCTTGCCTTCACTACCCTACCCTGTCCCATCCTACACTACCCTTCCTTTCTTCATGTGTAGACTTTGAAATTTATTCTGCTTTTCAGTTTGACCAGTCCTGTCAGTGACATCTTTTCTAGTTGACATGGAGCACCACAGGACCGTGCTTATCTGCAAAGCACCAGTCCTGTCAGTGACATCTTTTCTAGCTGACATGGAGCACCACAGGACTGTGCTTATCTGCAAAGGAGGTGCTGTCAAAAGCAAAATGTGAAAATAAAATGAAAACGAGAACGAATAATTTTGTAAAAAATATTTTCAGTTATTTTTTTGAGCACAAAAGCAAAATGTGAAAATAAAATGAAAATGAGAAAGAATAATTTTGTAAAATATATTTTCAGTTATTTTTTGAGCACGCAGTCAGTCATGACTTTTCTGCCAAATATCCTCCTAGAAGGAGGAATAAGGCTGAGATGGAAGTCCAGAATTGTGCACCTGTATCAAACACTAAATCGTGCCTATTCTAGGGTGTAGTTTTTTGGAAGCCCAGAAAGATAGGGATGTTTTAAATACATTAGTCTATTTGCCTAAGAATGTTAGAAACAGGCAGCCTGCAATACTCTGTGGTTTTTAATGAGAAGCAGATTTTTGTGGCATCACCTCCCTGGGACTTGGGTCTGTGGCAACAGGGGCTCCCTCGAGGCCTCTGCTCTTAGCCTGGTGTGCAAATTTTTATTGGCCAGACTGATGACCTGGCTAGGTAGCTATTTTGAAATGGGGGTCTGCCAATCAAAGCAAATTGGTTACAGCCACATTTTGCTGGGAAGAGTGTGTTCTCCTTCTTTTTCCCCTCCTTCACTGAAACTCCCATACAGGATATGCACATAAGCAGCTGGAGGCAGTTATGCATCTGTTTCGCCCATGCCCTGGGACAGCCAGATGGAACAACCTGGAATTAAAAGCCTGTGTACATGTTAGCTCATGCCCAGCACTATGCTAACACAGTTATTTTCCAGATTTATACAACCATGTTAAAGACTGGGCAGTCTTGGCACATGTGCCCCAGGGAGGCTTCTTGTGGCTTTGTGACATAAATCCCCTTTACGCTGTGGGGATCTCCTCCAACTGGATTACTTGGCTAGAGAGGGACACTCACCCTCACTTTGATCAATTTTATGGACACAAGAGGCAGATTTATAAGTGCTGCTTTCCTCTTTGCTTTTTGGATTTTTTACTTGTGCTGCTTTCTGAGCTTGTGACCTTAATTCCCTTTGGGACAGTTTTCATCAAGAGAGAGAGGACATGTTGCAGAGAGACTCTATAGCTTTTTGATCCAGCTAGAAGGAAAGGGACCAAGGACCCCACACAGTAGAGCAGTTTGAGATACCTTGGCATGCTGATTGTACAAATATTATGATTTAATTAAATGAAATTAACATTCGTGTCCTTTAGAAGATTTTGTGCCATTTAAAACAATCCAAATGCATACCAACCTGGAATTTTTTGACACTTTATTTACAGGATCTTAGAGTAAGCCTGTCACTTGCCCTAGAGATTATTATGTTTAGGAAAACAAATAACTGCAATGTAATTTGTAAACAGAATGATAACTTTATTATAAATCTGCTATACACTCCTGAAAATAAAAGCTCTATAATGGAAACTATGAGGCAACATTTGCCATCTTTTCATACCTCAATAAAGCTCTTTCTGGACTAGCCAGAACTGGCATAGAACAAATAAGCCAAATAAAATTGAATTAGTTTTATTTGTGCTGCATGCTGTTCGCTTACAACTGTTAAAACTTCCAAGCTGGAAGGTTCTTTGTTTCTAATACAGCTGCAGAAATGGACTGGACAACTCAGATTAAAATTTATAAAGAAAAGTATCGTTTCCAGATAGAGATTGAAAAGGGACAGGATAAAGGCTAAATATCAGTATAAATAAATTTTCAGTCTCTCAGATCACAGCAGTGTTGTGTGTCACTCACAGTTCTGTTATACTTTTCATATCTATATGGACAGTTCCTCCAGTTTCTGGAATTTAACTGCTAAAAGCAGCAGTGACTCAATATCGTTACAGTTTTTGGTTTTGTTGTTTTCTAAATAATGGTTTCTAAGGTGTCATGGATCCTGGAACTAGCAGCCTCTGGATTTGCCCTTTGATGATTAACTAACAGGGACTCTCATCCTGTGTATCACCAGTGGCTATGAAATCTGAATGCTGTGTCAGAATCTTAACTACTGTATTTCTGCTTGGGCTGATTCAGATCAAAGCCTGAAACCTGAAATGGGAGACAGGGTAAAGGGGTGAGCAGTAAATAAAGTATAAACATTTGATAAGAAACAAAATCATTGTGAAAGGGATGCTGTAAGATACAGTAAAGTAGAATCTTACACCCATGTATAACCTCAACTATTTTTACATGTGGTGGTTTATAATAGCTGTTTGAATTTCCTGTGATTCTGCCTGGTTTAGACATTCATTCACAGAAAACAGTCAGCTGAGACATTAATAACTGGAAGAAGATATTTTTTTCAGGCCTCAGTCTAAAATGTGTTTCTATTGTTTCCATTCCATAAGCCAGAAAAGCTGATTGTCTTTGTTTTGGTAATACAGGTTCTCTCTTTTTCTTCCTTCTCTTTTTGTGTAAAAATATATCTACATGTATGTGTAAGTATCTATATGTTTGTATATAAAAGTGTAATTATTCCACATATTGTGTAAAAGAAATGATTTTCAACAAAGTGCAGTAAAAACATGTCACGTGAACCAAGACTGCAAAACAGGCAATGTAAATATTTTCACAGAGTAGACAGAGGAGGAGTATGAAGACAATATCACTCATATATATTTTCCCTGGGGCAACTGTAACTACCAAGTCTGCATTTTCTTTCAATTTACTTTCGCAACCTAGCAATATTTACTTAAATTAGATAACTTGTCAAATGAATCATCCCAGCATGATCTGTATCTCAAGTTGTTTCCCAGCATTCGAAGTTGGAACTTGATTTTCATTTTGCACTCTTGATCTAATTAAGATTATAATTTTCTTATGTGTTTGTGAAATGCACAGGCAGTTGTAGACACAAGATTTAGGCACAAAAAATGTCCACAAAGGCAGTATTGCTTAGAATTTAAATCACTTGACAGTCATATTCCCAGACGTTGTTTTCAGCAGATGGTAGCTTAATTTATGTCCTTGTCCTCCTTGCTTTTATCTATTATTTTGTGCTTTTATCAGTCTGTTTATTTCTCTGTCAGTCTTGGTTCTATTTTTGTTGCTTTTATCTATTATTTTGTGCTTTTGTCTGTTTATTTCTCTGTCGGTCTTGGTTCTGTTTTTATTTTGCTGTAGTACAAGCGTAGAAGGTATTAAATATCCCACCATGAGAGTTGGGATTAACCCAAAATTCAGAAGTATTTATTTCTAACCATATGAAGGCAATGCAGAGTCAGTTCTTCTCTCCTGAACAAAATAATACATGTAGAAGGACAGATTGCTTCAGAATGTGGAATGGGATATCACCGAAAGCTCTTGAGACTAATTCAACAAAACTATTTTTAAAAATAAAGATTTAAGTGTATTTGGCTTAGATTTGTGCTGTGAATTGAATGAATTTCCCTCCCAAGTTCTTCTCTAGCTTTATTTTCTCTGTTATTTACTTCTGGAAGAGTCTCCCATCTATTTCATCAAGAAGGGTTGAAGATGCTCAGTGCTGGAACACCTCTCCTATGAAAACAGGATGAGAGAGTTGGGGTTGTTCAGCCTGGAGAAGAGAAGGCTCCAGAGTGACCTTATAGCAGCCTTCCAGTACCTAAAGGAGACTTGCAAGGAGGTTGGAGAGAGACTTTTCACAAGGATATATAGTGATAGGATGAGGGGCAATGGCTTTAAATTGAAAGGGTAATATTGGATTAGATATTAGGAAGAAATTCTTTTCTGTGGGGCTGGTGAGACACTGGAACAGGGTGTCCAGAAAAGTTGTTGGTGACCCATCCCTGGAAATGCTCAAGGCCATGTTGGATGGGGCTCTGAGCAACCTGGTCTAGGGGAATGTGTGCCTGCCCATGTCAGGGTGAGTTGGAACTAGATGATCTTTAAAGCCCCTTCCAACCCAAACCATTCTATGATTCTATTATTTCTGTGTCTGTATATTTAGAAAGAAATGGGAAAAGGGCATTTCTCCCTCTTACATGAAATTGCTGTTCCTTATAACATACTCTACCCACTGATCTAGGGCAGAATCTAAACAGGCAAATCTGGAAATAAACCAGAAAAATAATTATTCCTAATCTTTCATTCGTTCTTGAAAATACATGTGATCAGGTCAGGCTAATTAAAACAAAACAACAAACAAGTAAAAGTATCCTTCAATGGCTCCCTGAGAAGCAGAACTATGCAAACCACCCTCTTCTTACCAGCCCTTCTCCCTACTTCTACTGCTTAAAACACAATGCTCTGCTTCCTCATGTAATCTCAGCAACTACCCCCACAATACTTTCAGTTTAGTACCATAACCCCTTAAGCACATTTTATTGCTGTCTAGCTGAGCAATAGGTAGCATGCCAAGTCAGTAGTTTAGAGATGTATGTTCCTGCCTGGTCTTCCAGCCACTGGCTCTTTACTGTTCCTCCCCTTTTCCCTAAAAGGGAAAATGGACAGAAAACTCTAATCTTCTTACCATCTTATTTTCATGGCAAATATAAGAACATGATATCTCTTAGATCCTTCACTTCCCTCTTACATATTTTTAAAGTAGCCTAAGAATTTAATAGGTGATTGGATAAGTGGAGAGGGGAAGAAAAGGGAAAGACAGGGCACAGCCAGATGGACATGCAGATGGGGATTGTTTAGGTCTTACTTTCTTAGGGAACTAAGTCGAGGAAAGCAGTTAAGATCATTTCATTTAGTTGTATAAGAAAAGATGCTAGAAACCATTTAGCATTTTTCAAGAGAAAAAGAAAGCCTATTTATTTTTTCTTTTGGAAAGATTATTCTTCTCATTTTACAATTGAAAAAGAAAGCATTCAGAAAAGTCATCTGGTCTCTTAATTCATTGTTACTGTTCAAAGGTTTCCTTGGTGTGTATAAAATTTGTGATCCTTTGTAACAAGGCCAAGTATGAAAACAAAGGGAGAGAAAGTCCATGGTTAACCAAGCTTAAGCATGATAGAATAAAATCTCTTTAAGGATTTTAGTTTTATAAAGAACATTTGCTAAGTAAAAATAACCCAAACCAGAAAAGTTTCTGGATGTATTCCCTTCATGCAAAATAGCAGTCTATAAACACCAAACAAAGACAATCTAAAAAAACCAAGCCCCAAACAAAACAACATCCAGCCTAGCTCTCCCTCCACCCACAGCAGTTTCTTTCGTGCTCAAGCTTTACTAGGCTTAGCTGAACCTGGTGGCAACAGCTCTAGCTATGAACTCTAAGAATCCTCTGGCATTGGCACTGAAAAGCCATGTCAACCTCTTGCTTTAAAGGTTAATCACTGTGTGCCAGTTCTAAAGCAGAACTTTTATTTTTAGAGGGTCTCAGCCATAGGGAGCTGTGGGATCTGTGCACAGTGTCACACTGTTTTAAATAGTACTGAACCTCTGCATCGTATTCAGTGGCTAAGCCAGAAATATTGGCATAGATATTTCAAAGACTCAGGAAAAAAAATCCTCTCTCCTTTTTCTGTTCTGTGGAAACTGTAGTTTAAAATAGCTTTGTTTTTTGGTTAATGTTAGGAAATAATTGTAACTAAGTTTGTTCCCATTTACTTTAACTAGAAACCTTTTTTGAAAGTATGTGTAGGAGTATTTAAGATCAAAATTATCATTTAATTTATTGAGAGATATGTGGTTTTTTTGTGGAATTCAATGATTACGTGATTTGTTATAATTTTGCCAAACTACTCCAAGTGGCAGGTTAGGTTCCTTATATGGCCAATTGCTTGTCTTCCTTCTGAGAAATTCAGTGTTTTCATGTCCATGGTGCTCCCCTTAGCCATATTTTCTTTTTGGACTGTTTTAGTTACTATTACTTTTTCTTCTACTTGAATTAAACTCAGATTGAATTTGCATATTTCCAGGGCATTTAATATTTTTCATAGGCTGTTATAGAATTTTAAGAACCATGGACATTAAATATAGCTTTGCTCTCCTCAAGAAAAGATGTTGCCAATCTTTTCACATCTGACATTCTAGAAAACAGCACAACAGATGACAGCAAGAATGTAGAGAACTGTAGAGAGCTGTTATATGTGCCATATTTTCTCTATGATTAGCTGTGCAGTATTTTATGACTTTTCCAGCAGTGCTGGTTTATTGCTGATTCCACTATTCATGCTTTTATGCACAGTTTTAATGCACTGTAGGACAGATAGAAACCACCTCACATTACCAAGTAATGTCATGCCTTTAACTGGAACAGAGGTAACGACCTCTTGATCAAAAGAGAAAAAAACAAAGATGGATTCATCATTCAAATGTCTATTAGCAGTTTGCCTCTGCCTCCTCAGACTAGTTGAGCACCAGAGTAAATTTAAGACCAGTAGAGGGTACTAGTGCATGTACACAGAAGTCAGTAAGTAGCAGCAAAGATGTCTGCATAAGAAATTGGGATGAAACATGTTGAGAGTGCCCTGATGTCAATGCAATAAGAAACCTTTAGCGAATCTGCATTGTTTTCTCAGATATTGAAAAGTCCTTTCAGCATCAACAGAATATACTCTGATTTAATGTTAGGCTGCTGTGACTTGAGCTTCAGAAGACCAACATTGATATCAGATAAAAGGGCTTAATTCTGCAGCATCAATATTTTTGATATTAATTTTCAGAAAAAAAAGAAGTTTCGGAAACACTTATGCCTCTAATATCTGTACAATAGTGTGGGTTTTTTCCTTTCTAAAATGAAGGATACATCTATAAAAATCATGTCATGCAATGAGAAATACTTTCATCAGGAATCCATAGCCTAGGTGAGAAGTCAGACTAACACAGTTGTATTAATTTTTCCAACCACATAGCGTAGTTTATATCTGACTGTGTACAGTCTCTCATATTTGACCCCCAATTCATATCCAGACACCTAAATAAAGCATTGCTGATTTTTCAAATCGCTGAGCCATCATCCCTTACTGACAACAATGGGAGTTGTTATATAAATATTTATTTATAACTCTCCTTTGACCTTGTCCCCAAATCCTTGCCCAATAATCCCATGCACTGGAGTTTATTCAGTGTTCTACCTTCTAAGCACATTTGAACAGCTGCTATTCATTAGAAAAACAACAAAAACAAAAAAACCCAGAACCTATAACTTCAATCTGAGAGGGATATCATTCCTTCGTTTCTCTCCAAATGAATGATTTCCTTAAAATATATGTATGTCTGGCCCAGACCCAGCACTTGTAATAAGTTTCCTATGTACAGAGATATTATGGCCTTAAGATCCAATATCCTTTGCCCTACAGGGTGAGAAAAGGGAGCTTTATCCTGTTTGTACAAGGGTATATGCAGAATTCAATCCATTTGCTGTAAGGGCTGGAATGAACTTTACGTGTTTCTATGGAATAATGTGCTTATTGAAAAGTTCCTGTACATAATTTTGTGAAGTCTTTTGAATATGGTAGCTTTGCTTTTCACCTTTGGAAGTCCTCATTGTTGGATTCTAGGTGATCAGTCCAGACACTGTTTATGCATGGGTTTCACCAATTTGACTCTCATTAAAACAAGAGAATTGTGCTCTATAAGACCTCAGAAAACCAGCATTTCACAGGAGAATAAAGAGGAGGGAAAGGATCCATATTAGAATTATAAAAATGTCTCAAGCAGCCAATGACTAACTGTAATATTATTATGAATTAAAAACATGGCAGTGGGAGACAATATTTTATTCTCATTGGTTATAGTCATGATAGCTTTGCAACTGGAAGGTAAAAATCACAGACACCTGATCAAGCTAAAAGAACTCAATGGAGCTGTGATCAGGCAACAATTCATTTACCAAGCCATAATAGACTCTTGTTGTCTGTGTTCATCAGATACCAAGAAGGGCCCAGCAGACATGATCTAGGAGCCATAAGAGACCTGTGTCTTTTTGGAAATGCATCTGGAGGCTGCTTGAAGAATAACTTATGGTGTCTTGGATGACTCTTCCCTGTCTATGTACCTGAATAGGTTAATTAATTTATAAATGTAAATATAAAATTTATAAAAAGTCTTCTAAGTTTGCTATGTCAGAACTTTGAAAGACAAAAATGAATATAATTTTGAAGACTAAAGCCAGAGAACTGGTTTTCAATAATCTTAACAGTCACAGTATTTTAACACTCCCAGTTCAGAGCACTTAGACCATTGGAATCAAAGGGCCAAACTCTGTCCTATTTATGTCAGCATGTGCTGCAAAGCTATGAGAGACCCCTGAACTAGGTCCAATCTTATAATATTCCAACAACATACTGGAACCTGGAAAATCTTTCTGCAATAACAGTTCTTTAGAAGAAATTGAGATTTTTACTGAAGATAAGAAGAAAACTAGGAATAGGGAAAGTGCATGAAAAAAAGGTAACGAGGAGACATATTTGAAACTGGTCATGACAAATGGCAAGCAGCCATCCACTGGCTTCTTTTCACCTCTTGGAAGAAGTATAGCAAAGGCAAGCCAGTTCCTATAATTTTTTAGCTCCACCAGAGAGCATTTTTTCCATGCCTTGCAAGCATTCCCTTTTCTATTTGCAACTGCTTACCATCTGGGAATTTGTGGTTGTGAACAGTTAAAAAGTTAATATTTAAAAACACACATATATTTCACTTGAAATTAAGATTTTTCGGTAAAATGACTGGATTCCACTTTTGGGTGGAATGTGGTGAGATGAATATGTGCAATGCTTGGGGTTGAACTGCTGGCTCTGCACTTGGAGAGAGAGTTGAGAGTTTTGTCCAGCTCCAGAGTTTTGATTTCATGGCCAGTGATGAAGCTATAATTGATATAGCAAAATAAAAACAAAAAGATCTTTTAACAGTTCTGTAACTTTTTTTTTCCCACTAATTTTAATTTCATGCTTTTACAGTATGTATCATGGCAGGGAGGGTTGAGACTAGATGATTTGTAAGGTCCATTCCAACCCTTATATTCTATGATTCTATGATTAGTGACAGGATACTGACCATTCCCTTTCAAGCTGTCGGTTATCACATCACTATGATGTTCCTGAAGTAAAGACACAATTTCAGTTGCTCTAAAGAGTTGGTGTGGGTAGAGGCAGCATATGCAAATTACTGTGATACTTAGCCTTGTACTTGGGGTTTATGACAATGCAGAGCTCTGGAGTTGGACTTAGACTTGCAATTCCAGAGCTGGATAACTAATAAATATCTTGGGAATGTTTGCACAGTGCAGAAGTGTCTGATCTTTGACCATGTTTTAAGTCACTATTTCAAATCCAGACCTCTTGCATCAATTTAGATCATAGAAACAGGTAGTTTTGGAAGACCATCCAAAAGTTTGTGTGCCACTTCATTTTGATCCCAGTGCCTCAATAAGAGCACAGTGGATCTCTGTCCTGACAGATTCAGCAAAACAGTTTCAGACTGACTGAGCAGGGGAGTGAACCCACCTTCAGGTCATTGGTCTGGAATAATGTTCAGGCAATGTCTGAGCACTCTCCAGGATTTAAATACCTCTGTTTGTCTTCTGCTCCTTCTTCTTTCTTCTATTGATCTTGTTGTCAAGACTGTTGGGCTTTAGTGGTGTTTTTTTTCTTTTTTTCTCCATTTTGGCATGCCTTCAGGTCTGCCTGTCCATCTCTTCTCTTCCACTGTCTGTTACACTAATCTCCATTGCTGGCTCATCTTCAAACATTTTCTGTCTTTGCTTCTGTTCTTGTGTTGCTGTACACCTTTGGAAAAAAATCTCATTACCATGTAGAATTACATAACTCTAATTTAATTCTCACAAGTTTTGACTCTGCCATTCTTCAGTCAAGCATTGCTTCTTGGCAAGATGATATCTGAGACCCTTCATGCCTCGCTGCCTTCAGCTTCCATTACAGAAAGCATCTTGTGCTCTCCTCTGTTTCTACGAAAACTACTGATTTATCATTTAAAGAATCTGTCCATATCCAGGGAGATCTCTCCACTTTTCTACTTTTCTGTCACTCTGTTCTACTTTTCCTGCAAATGATACTGAAATTTTAGCCTTTTTTTTCCATCTCACTTTTTA
>NW_008690807.1:0-12394 GCF_000695815.1 Acanthisitta chloris | reverse complement strand
TTTCCCTCCAGCTTTCTCTGTTCATTATTCTTTCTCAACCCCTCCCACTTTTTAATCTCCACCATCCTTACAAATACAAATGTAAAAATTACATCTTCCTCTTTCACTACAGTATTCCATTCTTTCCAATGATTATATATCTGTCATCAGCCTTTAAGCTTTTTCACCCCTAATCCTCAACTGACTAGCAACTTTGGGATATTTTCATTCTCCTTAAATTATGCTTACATTGGAGTTTAGTCATGAAAGTGTCAGGCAGTGATTAATACTGCTCACTTTGAAGAATGTCCAAGCTGCAATGGGACAGGGTATCAGCTGGTTTAGTTTCCTCTTCTAGGTTCTCAGTTTGCTTTTCATCCCATGATTCTAGGAACAGAGGACAGGGGTTTGGCTTTGCTGTCTTTTTGCCCTGTCACTCTTTCTCTCTCTTTTCCCTCCTCTTTCTGTCACTGTGCTCCATGAATTTTGAGCAAGATCCAATGAGATGTTTGGAGAGCAGCTAACAACTCTTGCTTAAAAACAACCCAGGAGCTGCTTCCTCAAGTATCCTGAGGCCACCAAGGACCTGAGGCCTCCTGCATAATGGGTGTGTTGGGTTTCCATGGCCAGGTTTTGGAAGTGGGGGGCTACAGGGGTAGCTTCTGTGAGAAGCTGCTACAAGCTTCCTCATTGTATTGTCTGGTGGAGTCTTCAAGATCCGTGAGGATGAAATTTTGCTCATATCTGTAGTAGCCTGTGTGTGATCATCTTGATAGCTCTTTGCTGTACCCTGTTCAGTTTCTTTACACTCCTCCTGTACTGGGGAGAGCACAAAATTTGACATATTATGCCAAGCATAGCCTCACTGGCACTGAGTAAAGGGCAATCATAAGTTTCCATGATCTTCTGGCCTTGACTTCCCAATGTCTCACAGTTTTCCTTATTTGTGGTGAGAATTCACTGTTGTCCCATTTTCAATCTTGCATTCATTAAAACCCCTATATATTTTCCACCAGGATCTGGACTGACATATGGGCTCTTTCTATCCCCGGTGCAGAACTTGCTACTTCTCCTTGTTGAACTTCATAGGTTTTCAGTTGATCCAGTTTGTTAGTATCCTTGGACTGAAGCTCTGTGTCAGGCAGGTCATCTACCTCTCCTTGTTTAGCACCACGCACAGATTTGCTGAAGGAGTAGTGGACCAACAAGAAGCTGCTTCCTTCCTCAGTTTTGCACTCATGCTGTCAGACCCCTCACCTCAAAAGACAAATTCACTTTTGAAGTTTGAAGTCACAGCACCTAGAGATGGTTCTGACCCTTACTCGAACTATTTTTCCCATTGAGTAGCTCCAGGTGTATCCCTGTGGATCATTTATAATGTGCTTTGAAGAAGACGTATGTTACAGCCTCAGCTGCATTTGGAAGTGGAGTTTAAATTTCACCTAGCTTTAGACATTTCAAATTATGTGCATGAGCTAGTGTCTGTAGCTAATCCTTATAGCCAAGAGTGACAGGATTCTATAAGGCAAAGTATTCCAAGATGGTATCACTTATCAGCTGTTTTATTTTTGCATTGTTTCTATGTGGTATTTCCTTGAATTAATGAGATGCATTTAGCTTCTGTAGTAATAAAGATCGAGATAGAATTACAGTAAAACTGAGGACTTTCAGTAAGAACCCTACAATATAGCAAATAACTAGATACAGTTCTACTTTCCTTTTAGTTCCTCACCTTATTTTTAGCTTTTCCTAATTGGTCTGCTGGCAGGTCAGGTGTTAGATTGGGAAGGCACAGGGGTAGTAAAACTGAGATATATATAGCTATTACTGCATCATAATACTTTGAAATAATGTGTAAAGTGAAGAACGGGAAGCCATATAAGACTCTATTAACTGGAAGAAAATATTCAGCTGTTAGCTATAGCCTTTGTCATTAAACATATACACTTAAAATGTTGGAAAGTTGCATGGATGTTCTTTACAAACCTAGGAGTCAACATGATGAAGAAAGGACATAAACCTTGAGACACGAGGGAAAAACAAAAGATAAGGTCATCATATTATGCTCCATGCAATGTTTTCCACAGAAACCACTAGTTTGTAATTGTAAATTACAATTTGTAATTGTAAAACTAGTGTTTTCAGTACAGCTATGCCCATAAAAATCTGGAACAATGCCTACAAGTGAACCATGACCTAAAAGTGATTGAGACAATAGCTAATTTTGCAGCAGTCTTTAGATTCAGATCAATAGGGGAGCAATATCTGGCTCCTTAAGTCTTCTGGGAGATATGTGCCTGTCAGCAATGATTGCACACAGAGGACAAAAACTCGTCTGACCTAATTTTCCAACCCACACACCTGTTGCAATAGGAATCCTATTTTACATGTCAAGATTTCTGGAGGAGTTGTCTGCCAGCATCCTGCTTTCTCTGTCCTACAACAAATTATTCTCTGGCTGGATTTTCACTTTATTCTCTTTGCCAAAATATACCAAGAGCTAGTTTTGTAATGTTTCAATAAAATCCCTTTGGAATAATATGAAATTGTTGAGGGTTTTTGAATCCAAGGTTATGATTTAGCCAATTAAAAGGATGGAAGCTATTTATGAAGTTTGGATCCAGGTCTGGGTTTAAATCCTGAACACCCTTAAAACTGAAATAGCACTGGCAGGACAGTGACTTCCTTTCAGTCGGCTCTGAATTAACTTCAGAGTGGGGCGCAGGGCCGTGAAGAAAGGGAGCACACACTTTGGATCTTTAGCCAGCAGTTGAAAGCACCCAGGCTAAACCCACAGGCAGATGTAAATTAGTGTAAGTACTTGTGGAAATAAAAGTTAAGAAATAAACCTAATATTCAGCCTGGAATTGTTGGGTGAGGAACCAGAAAATCCTACAGTTCAGTCAACTCTGCCAGGGAGAAAACAGATTATTGATGAGCATGGCTCCTTCAAAGCTCACCAAAGATGCATGTGTGTTACTGTGGCACTGGAAAGAGGCATGCCAGTAACTTTGTGTGGGTACAGGAAGCTATTCCAAAAGGAGGATATGTTCAGATGGCAGAGCTGCCCTTATCTTCCTTCCTGCATGGGGAGCATGTTGAGGCTGATAAAGGGGAGTGGGGAAGAGACACGTGAACGAGAGACTGAAGAATGGGAATGGGGTGTGTGGGATGCATTTTCTTGCCCCTAAGGCAGAACATCTTCCCCAGGCTGCTTCTGACTTGTGAGTAGGTTGATTTGGCTGCTAAACAGGTTAGGAGAAGAAAGGAGGTTGTCTACTCTGCTGTGCCAGTTGCTATCTCAGTCCTGGTCAGGACCCAACTCCATGCATCCTGGCACGCACACAGGGGAAGAAGACATTGCAGCTTTCCACTCTTTTATCACTTCTTTTGCCCACTTCATTTTTGAAATAGTGAACTTTCAAACTTACCCTCATCAAGAAACTTCTTGCCCAGAAGATTGTTAGCTCTAATGACTGTTTTCTTTGTATTTGCACTCACCAGATGTGAAACATGTTTTGATCTGTTTTCTCATTATGAAAATGCTTTCATTTATGATGCCCAGCAGGGCGACAGCTGATTAACTGCAAGTTTGTAGGTGGAATTAGTTTTTCTTTTTGAAACTGATTACCAAGACCAGTGAAACAAAAAAGAGATTCTTTCAAGAGTCTGTTTCTAAATATTGCATGTCATGTTTTCAAAAATGCCTTGAACCTGTACCTGCCTTTAAATACAGAAAAGCTCTTCTCTGACAGATTTTAGTGACAACCATTTTCATATACTTGACACTTGAAAAGCTGTTTTTCCAGAATGATTATTAGTTGCAATGTGGAAGTGTTTTTGGCCCTTGGATATTTACCATTAGATTGTTCCTTAAAAAATGTGTTACCCTTTCTCAAGTTCATATTTGAGGACCAGGATACACATCTGTGTTTTTCATTAATTCCAGCCATAAAGGAATTTACTGAAATGCTTTCAGAATAAATTAACAAAAGATAATTTCATTGGGTTAGGCAGCACAAACCAGATATTTTTCTTTGCCTTATGATCTAGACAAGTGGTCTGTGTGGAAACTGGCTGATGGACAGCACATGGAAGGTGGTGCTAAATAGTTCCTTTTCAAACTGGCAATGGGTCACAAATGGGATTCCCCAGGGAAAAATACTGGGTCCAATGCTAGTTGTGTCTTCATAAGTGATCTGGAAAATGGGATCAAATGTACCCTGACAAAATTTGCTGATGATACCAAACTGAGCAGGAAAAGTGTACACTTTGGAAGGGGGAGCCACTCTGCAGGAAGACCTGGATATGCTGGAAGAGTGGGCTAAGAAGAACCTTATGAATTTTAACAAGGACAGTGTTTTTCATCTGGGAAAACATAATCCAAGAATGCAGCACAGGCTGGGATCTACCCATCTGGGAAGCAGATCTGTGGAAAGGGACCTGGGGTTCCTGGTGGATAACAAGCCCCCTATGAGTGAAGAGTGTGCTGCTGTGGCAAAGAAAGCAAGCATGATGGTGGGTTACATCAAGGGCATCACCAGCAGAGAAAGGAGCCATTATCCCACTCTATTCAGCACTTCTCAGGAAACACCTGGAGTACTGTTCAGTTTTAGCCCCCACTAAACAAAAGAGATGTGGACAGGCTGAAGAAGGTCTAGAGAAGGGCCACAGAGATGATCAAAGGGAAGCCTGCCATGTGAGGAAAGGCTGAGAGAACTGGGTTTGCTCAGCCATGAGAAAGAAGGTTTAAGGCAGACCTTACCAAGTATTTAAGAGATAGCTACAAAGAAGATAGAAGCTCTCTTTAACATGGAAAAGATAAGGTAATAATAACAAGGTTCTCCCAGGGAGATTCTGATTAGACTCAAGAGGAAAACTGTTTGCAATGAGAACAATCAGCCATTGGAATAATCTCTCCCAAAATTGCACACTTTTAAGATTCAGCTGGACAGGGTACCGAGACATCTTGTGCTGGTTTTCACTGGGGTAGAGTTAGTTTTCTTCACAGTGACTGGTGTGGGGCTGTGTTTTGGATTTGTGCTGAACAGAAGGTTGATAATATGGAGATGTTTGTGTTATTGCTGAGCAGAGCTTACACAGAGCCAAGGTCTTTTCTTTTTTGCTTTTCGTACTGCCACACCAGCAAGGAAGATGGGGGTACATGGGAAACTGGGAGGAGACACAGCTGGGACAGGTGACCCAAACTGACCAAAGGGATATGCCATACCATATGATATCATGCTAAGTGTATGAAGTGGGGAGAAGAAGGAGGAATGGGGGGACTTTAGAGTGATGGTGTTTGTCTTCCCAAGTGACCATTACAAGTGATGAGACCCTGCTGTCCTGGAGATGGCTGAACACCTTCTGCTCATGGGAAACAGTGAATTAATTTTCTGTTTTGCTTTGTTTGCGTGCAGCTTTTGCTTTCCCTATTAAACTTTTTTTTATCTCATCTCAGGAATTTTCTAGCCTTTACTCTTCTGATTCGCTCCCTGATCTTACTGGTAGGGGAGTGAACAAGCAGCTGCATGGGGCTTGGTTGCTGCCTGGAGTTAAACCACGACACTTGTCAAGACCATAATTTTGCCAAGTAAGCCTGGACAAGATGATCCTTGAGGTCCCTTCCAACCTGGGATTCTATGATTCTATGATTCATGGTTCTATAATTCTTCTGTAAACTGTAGAGTATTTTGAGTTTGAACCCGGGCAGAGTTTGACTCAAATGTCAAACCCATTATTTCTGAAATTTCTCTGTCAGTTATAGTCCATAACAATAACCACAAAATGTCTTTTAATTAAAAGACTGGAGAACTCAAAAAGAATCTCCAACCCTTGGTAAGGAATATTAAAAATAAATGATAGTTTAACTTCTGTATTTAAACAAATCCTCATAATCTAGCAAGACTTTATAATTCTGCTGCAATAATTACCACTATTCTCTTTCATTGCTCCCTTTAGACTTACAATCCAAGCCCAAAACCAAAACAAGGGGGAGTTTTGTGCTTACAAAACCAAAACATAATGCCTGAGGTTTTGCGAAAACAAAATACTTCCTGGCTCATTCCATCTCATCTAAATTTGATGAAACACAGTTATTTTAGTGGATCAAAAGAAAAACTCCCAGTGTAAGCTTGCAACAATTATTTACAGTATTAGGAGATCTTCCTGTGGTCCTTCTTACCTGCATGATTCTATGAATCTATAGAAGAACTAAATTTTACTCAGTATCATAAAGTCACAATATCAATAATATTGCAAGAAAAGAGAGACATAAAAACATAACCTTGTACTGTGTTGCAGTTTTCCATTACATTTGAACTAGTTCAGTATAAGAAAAAAGGAGTAATAAGAAAATGAAATAAAAAGATACATAAACTCCCAAATCACCACAAAGGTGTATCAGACAACTCATATGTCAGCCATATGTTGTTTTTTATAGATTTAGTCTTTTAAATATATTTTATAGACATGAATTCTTTTAATATCATACTTACATTAATAGTTCACTATCTATCAGCAACCTTTGTCATGGTTTTCCTACCCTGAGAGCACTTTTACAGTTTTTCATGCACTTAGCACACTGTTGAACTGAAGTTTATGTCTTTATGACAGCTATGAGCTAAACCTTTTACCAACATAAATTATAACATAAACCTTTCAAAATCAGAAGCCAATGTCTTCTATTTACTTCTAACATGACCAAGAAAGTAAGAACTCAGAAAGTAATTTAGGAGCTTACTTCTGCTTTCAAAAGATCATCTCAGTCCTACTGGACCCTCACTCTTAAATTCTTTGTGCTCTAGTAAATATTCTGTTTTTATTCATATGTTGTGAATGCTTCCTTTCTACAGTATTTAGGAATCTGAAATATGCTGGTTAATACTGAGTGGCAGAAGAGTAGCTCCTTCATGTTAATATAAACTATAAATAAATATTCCCTGTTGATTCAAAGAATTACTGAAATTGAAAGCAAATAAAAATAAACCATCAGAATAGAAGGTATTACATTCTAGATCACTTCTACATACCCTGATAACAGGTAGAATAATCAGAAATAATTGTTTAATTTCTTACTTGGACTGCCTGATAGTTTTCATCTGTCTGGCTACTTGATGTGATTTTAAAGAATCCATAAAGTAATCTATTTATCATTCAACTCCTAGAGCAAAATTCTCTTCTCAGCAACATTATTCCATTACTGCTGTTTTGCTTCAGAGTAGTTTGCTTTTGCTTAACGAGAGCATAAATACAATAGTGTCATTAGACGTTAATGTAAATTACCTGCCAATTAAATACATTTTCCATAATGGCTCAGAGACAGAAACACAAAAGCTTTGAGCCCTTAGTGGCCAACCACTACACAGGATTAGCCTTTATAAGGTGCACTGTCCACAGTAAGAGGGAAAATACCATCAGGATAAGGAAAGATGGTTGGTTTTGAACTAAAGAGCTGATCTAAGAATCACATTTGACTTTTAAAATCCTAGTTCTGAAAAAATATTAAACACCTACTTAGTGCTGAGCAGTATGATTTAGTCCCATTAGTTCCATGTAAATTGTCTCTATTTTAAATGTTGTCCTTGGAATTAACTGGTGATGTGCTTCATACTTGTTAAGAAGAGAAAAGAATCATTAGATGTGGTCTTTTCTGCTGCTGAGAACTTAAACAGTCTAGTTTTGAATGAGATTTATTGGTACTGTTAGACTGGGATAAGAAGATCCTCTGCAAATTGAAAAGAAGTGATACTTACAGTACTATTGTGCAGACAGATCTGTTGGTTAGAGCTCTGTTTAGGGATGATTATTAAACTTGCACAATCACTTCTAAAAACTGCATATTTCTTTGGTGTTGCTTTAGTACCATCCCATCACCTTTCATATGATATATAGCAGAGTGTCATATAACTGTAAAAAATAAAAGTTGTACATTGAAATCAGTTTGAAATTAGTTGGACAGGAGAGACATTGGCAGCCACTTCAGACTGAACTCTATGGAATTTGTACAGAAGTGAGCAAAGATTATTTGCCAAAATCTTTGGGACTAAAATTAACCTTTCTGAACATAATTTATGTACGGGGGATTTACTTAGTTGTAAAAATCATTATTTAATTTTCAATACAATTCACCATTTAGTGCATGCCCAGTGAATGCAACTTCCTTTGTTTTCAGACACAATCTCTCTGGTTTAGCTATTGCACTAGGCCAGGTTACCTTCTCAGGTTTGCTGGTGAAATTGATTTAATACTCTGTCTCATTAATCAATTATCTAAATATAAAGAAAATAGATTTTGATAACTAGTTTCAAGGTGAAAACCTAATTAATTAAATTAAAACTTACAGTTTTAGGATGCATCCATCTCTCTGGTGAGCTTCCAAACTACTCAAACATGTCTGTGGTTTTACAGCATCTCCAGAATTCACACTCTCTCTTTCCTGCTGTTGCCACACATTCATTTCTATGAGGCATGTCAGAAAATCCCCCAAAGGGGCTGAACTAGCTGTTGGTAGCTCATTTAGGCCGTCAGAGATACTGTATCAGTAGAATTCCAAGGGAGCCTCATCTCATATTGTACCTGTACTGTAAAGACAACAGGAAGGACAAAAAGATCACTTTTGTTTTAAATTAAGGCCTTTGTTCCTACTCTTAGATGTAGTTTGACATTACTGTTTGTTTTGTTCTACTTCAAAGAGCTGTGTTTTGGATATGGTTTCGGTTCCCCATTGCTTTCAGGGTTGGAATGTTAGGATGCATTTCCTGTGAATGACAAAGTTCTTGGGCCAAGTAAGGGCTGGGTGCAGTATTGAAACTACAATGTGGACAGCATTTCAGGCAATACTCACATACTAAAGTAGAAAAAGTGGAAAACATGATTATGAATTGTTTAGTAAGAATCTGGATATTTGCTAGAGTTATTGCCTGATCAAAAGTGTTGAACAAAACATCTATCCAAAATGATTTGTGTGATGTAGTTTCAGGCTTTCTTACCAAAACCCCAACTACTTTTGTAGACCAACTAGGAGAACAGGTTTGAACCAACTAGGTTTGAGGAGAATTGAAACCCAAATTAGACAATTAAAAGAAAAAGTTACCATTCTCAAAAATAAGTCAAAAAATCTGCCATGTAACAGAATCTTCATTCTGTCTGCAAACAATAAAAACTTTCCAAGCAAATATTTCTAAAAGCAAATTACCAAGGCAAGTGTTTTTTTCTTCACTGTGAATTTTCCTAGGATGACAATGACCTGAAAAGTGGCACACAGAGATGACTGTTCTGTCTTCCCTTAAAATTTCTAGGAGTGGAGTGGTCTTAAAACTTTATGTATAAAATCCAGATTTCATTCATTAAACTTGAAAGTTCAATCAGAAGGTTAGAATAGGCTTAATTTTGAATTACATCCTCTGTTATTATCTGTAATAATTGTACTGTAAAAAGTAATAGAAACTTTGTTATAGGGAAAACCTTTCTTCATTGAGCAAAGCAAATATTGTTTGACTTCAACAGCCTTTTATTTATGTCCTGCAAACCCTTCATCATTTTCTATGAGAAAATATCACAGAATCATTTAAAAAAGAGCTAGTTCAGTCTCTACATAGTTCTTCTGGCCTGTTGAAATACACCTTGCAAGAGGTGTGTGTGGGAAGCTAGAAAGATCTGCACATCCGTAATATTCTACCTTCATGCCATTCACTGTTTCTTGTCTTCTGTGTGAAAGAAAAATGACTTAATTATTCATAGTATAGTTGCATCCACTTGTGTTATTCCAAATCAGGTATGCATTAATTTAGCCAGTGTGAAAACACAAAAACCAATGTGGAGGGAAGTGCTGGTCTTGTTTCAATGAATATAATCTTTGGTAGTGGGTATCATTTAAAGGAAAAATTATTATCCAGAAGGATTTACTGTGTTAGAACCAGTTTCCTCCTTTTGCCTTTTCATATGCCATTCATAATAACTTGTCATACATAATAGGATTGCCTTGGCTTTGAAACTGGCCCTGCATGAAGGCAGATCCTGGTCTAGATGTGCCTGTGTGCTTTTAATGTTTCCATATGCAGAAACTGGTCACAGATATGTCTTAACTACTTGGTTAGATTAGCAGCTTTATGCAGGTTTGCTTTACTGAAGTAGTGCAAACAATGTGTAAAACAGAGGATTTGGTCCAGTGAGTCTAAAATAAATTCAGAACATATATATATGCAGCTAGCATAGACAAAATGAAGAATATCTTGCACTAAACGTTTCAAAGTAAACTGAAGAATAATTCATGCAATACTGTGCAATTCAGTCCTCATTTCTTGGCAACAGCAAGTCTGATGGTCTCTTTACTGGAAATAGATGTTGCGTCAAGACAAATTGGACTCCTGGTGAGTAAGAATTAAGTCAGTGCTAGACAGTTAAGTAAAATGAAATTTTTCCAGTCTGATACTTTTCACTGATTCAGAAAATGGTTTTCAAGCATAGCCTGGATATGACAGTCTCCAGGCAGTATTCAGTACCAACTGAAACTACAAGCAGAGGGCATATTTTTTCTTAGAGGAACAATAATGGTCCTTTGTAATATACTGCCATTCATATGGGTAGGTGGCAGAGTACTTCATAGGCAAGCTGTGTTATTCACAAGCAGAGGAAGGAATTTTGTGAAATACAGCTCTAGGAGTGTAATAATTAATCCTGAAAATTGGGATTTTCTTCTTCACATATGCAGGTGAGACAAGATTTCCTTCCCTGATCCCTCCATTGTGCTGTCTCAAGGAACGTGCAGGGTCTGAGTGTCACAAGTCATTGCTCATCCAGAAGTGGTTCTGATGGACTTTCCAACCAAAGACACCCATCATTTGTTGGTCCTGCATGAAAGAAACAGCACAAATCATAGAAAACTATTTACTTGCATAAACCTCTGCTGCACTTTTAGAAAAAGGTCAAAGAAGCAGGAAAATCTGACATCCTAATTCCTGTCCACAGGCTTGTTGTGGTAAATCACAGTAAGTCTTTGGATACTGAGATGGAGAAGTTCTTCCAAGCTGTCATCTGAATACATTTAAAAAGAGGTATCTTTTGGGGCAGTTGGTACAGTTACCATTTCCTTTGTGTAGAAAATATCTTGCTCAGATTTAGTTCTTTTACAAGTAGTGCATTGACAGAAGGTTTACATAGATGTGATTTACCTCTCATTGACAAGGAAGAGCTATTTTGTTGAAAATGTTAAGAGAGAGCAGTTGATTGTTAGAGTTTCTTAAGCATGACTTGGTCAGTCTCTCCAATTATGTACCTCTTTGCTCTAAATCTATCAGGATAATGTGTAAAGACACAGCCTAGTGGCTTATTTGCAATTGCTGAATCTTCCCAGATTTAAAAATAACAATAAGAACAATTACATCAACACTGTGACAATTTTAAAATCTGAAATTTCAGTGTAGTAGTTAACAATACATTGGTATTAACCAGTTATCAGGTTTCAGATCAGGCATCTGGAAATGTAGAGCATGCAAATATTACCAGAGAAAGCAAGCTGGCTACAATAAAAGCAAAACAAAATCAGCAACAGGATGTGAAAGCTTTCATTGGACAGAGGATGCTGGCCACTGGAAACATATTTTTGAAATATGTTGAAGTGTTTTCCTAATGACACATACCAGTGTATAATTTTCAGGGACTTTTTCTTTATTACAGCAGTGATATGAAGTAAGAAAAGTATGAATTCTGTGGAAAAAGAAATGGATTAATGTTTTATCCTAGTCTTATTTTCCACCTGAAACTATATTGCACACTTGGAACAGTGACTTTGCCCCTGGAAGCTGCTTTGAGTGTTATGGTTTAAAGTAGCATTGTTCACATAGAAATAATTTTAATGCGTAAATTTTAGGTCACAAACTATCATAGCCAGATGTTGCAGAGAATCCACTACTAGGAAGAAGCTAAATCCCTAAGGAAAGGTGTTAAAATGTTTAGTTACTCATGCAAAACATGCACTGTCACAGGATTGCCAATGGTCATGTGTTGATATAAGAACATTGCTAAACTTGATCCAGACCTAGTTTAAGGCTATAAAAGAGCCTAAAGTTTCCAGCTGTGAACTGAGCCAGATGGTGCAGAGAAGGATGTGCTGAAGGATCATTTAAAGATCATGCCTGTTAGCATGGTGTGCTGCAACAGAAAGAAAAGAACAAACAATGCCTTGCATTGCAGGACAGTGTCAGGTAGCTGTCAGCTCTTCTTGCCTGAATGCAACATTTGTTTTCCTCTAGATTCATACATCTGAATAAGTATAAACTGACAACAGAAGAGAGGAAGATGTTTCAAAGAGTTGTATTGTGCCAGTAGAATTGCATTGTTTTGGCCAATAAATGATGAGAGATGAAAGTATAATTTGCTTATTACTTACTCTTTTTGAATGTATATATGTATATAT
>NW_008690806.1:142821-143747 GCF_000695815.1 Acanthisitta chloris | reverse complement strand
CGGAACGCGCTGCTGCGGTCGGATTTAGCGCCGCGGTGCAGAGGGAAACGCGCTGAGTTCCCCGGGAGAGGTCGGGAGATGCCCGAGTGCCGGCGCGGGCACCGCCGGGGAAGGGCAGGATTGTCCCCGGGGAGCGCCGTGACTCGCTCGGCACCGCGGCCCTGTCACCCACCGTGCGGAGGGGAAATGTGGATACGTGTCCTTAGGGCTGAGGGCTTTTTTTTCAAAGGGGATGTGATCGATGCTGTGCATTTGTTTTACACCTACGATTGTACCTATCTCATTGTTTCCAGTTTCAGAATCAATAGGATAACTTAAGTCTATGTGTGAAAGGACTTAAGCATGAAAGCTGTTCAGTGCCTTTGGCCCAGCCGTAAGCCTCCTGCAGTCGTGTCCTCACGTTTCCCTTGGTGGGTTGCAACGTAGGTTTGGAAGTCCATGACTTTTAGGTGGGGATGTGGCTTCTGTGGCTCTCCAGGGGTCTGGCCAATGAAATCAATGCTTAATATTCTGCTTTATCACCAGAATATACCGTTGCTTTGCATCCGCAAGGGACTGAACGTTTTTACTGACCACGTTAGGGCGACAGATATAACTCAGAGGTTATAGGATATTGGTCATAAGGAAGGTGGAAGAGGAAGACAGGGTAGCAAAGCATTGTCCTGCAATGAAAAACATAGGAATTGCAGTGAAACCTGAAAAATTTCTTTGTGATATGTTGCCATCTTGATATGAGGGATGATGACCCTGAAGCTAAGAATTAGTCTATTGCTGCTGTGTAGTTTGCATGCTAAAATGATAACACAGTTATTACTGTGATTTTGTGTCAGGACAGTTGATACAGTTCATTTATTTGACTGTTCTGTCAAGCCAGCTGAAAGAGGGCTTGACAAGAGTCAAGTGCCCCTGAAAAGAGCACTCTGTGC
>NW_008690806.1:106988-142796 GCF_000695815.1 Acanthisitta chloris | reverse complement strand
ACTTCCGTTGGTGTCGGTGACGTGGGAAAGGGTTTGTCATTGAGCCCAAGCAAAAGGGAATTTAGCAATATATCAATGAGTGGTAGCAAACTGCTAAACCCCAAAATTCCTATGGATTGCATGCACAAACAAGCTATAGTGAGTGTGAAACGTTTCCTGGAATGTGCTCGATTCCTCGCTAAGGGAGCCCTATAGACAAAAGTGCCACATGTTGCAATATCCAAATCACATGTCAGGGAATGTGATGAGTCCTGGCAATCTTTAGTGGTGGATGCTGAAAATGCTGCTTTTTGAAGGGGATTAACCAGGGTTTGGATCAAAGCAAATTCATTGTTTTATTTCAATCCTCAGTTTCATTCTGTGAGGTTCTGAGCGTTTCTCAAAAAGTGGAGAGTTACTGCTTTATGTGCAGTGGCACATGGGACAGACTCAGGATCTGTTTAGGAAGGGCAACAAGCCAGACCTCATGCCTGGTTATCGTTGTGCTCCTTTGAAAGAATTGTAAAGACATTGATAACTCCCCTTCTTCTTTGTTACAGAACCTAAGCACCTACATATTGTGCCAATGGTTGCATTAGGGGTGTTTTCATCTTAACAACATGCCTTTTCTTCTACTGTGTAGTAAAGGGTAGCACTGGGGTTTTTTTTATGTGAACTTTTTTTAAGCTGTGCTGTAAAAGAAGTGGAGCCTTGTACCAACCTTGGCAGGAAATATGAGGCTGATTCTGCTCATAGCTGAGGGGGGATCCTTGCTCACTCTGAGCATCCGTACTTGATTCCCAGGGCAACAACAGGAATGAGGATATTTTGTGTGATAGGGCTTGCAGCATCAGAATCTAATTTATCATCATCTATTATTATTAAAAAATGATCGATTCACAGGCACACATACAGTTATTTTTTCTTTTTCCCCAACAGGCCAAAAAGTTGTTATTCCTGAACATGATCTGTTCCTTCAAAATATCCTGAGTGTCACAGGGTTTATTTTTTTAAATATAGGGAACTATAAACAAAATATGTGCTGTGGTTTACAGTCTGTAGAGACCTCATGCTTCTAGAAGCCTGGCGAGTACACAGGGATGTTACCTGAATCTAGTGAACAGCTGTGGAACAAAAAAAACATTTGTGTTCACTTACTGAGCAAGTTGATGACAAAATAGATCAGGAAAGTGTCAGCAGAGCATCAGTAAAGACTCTTTGTACAAAGTAAAGAGGCTTTGTACTGAGTAAATCAAATACTGCATATACATGAAACCGTTGCATAATCACGCGCTTTGCATGACCATGTGTGAATGCACTCGATTGTATGCAAGCATATAAATCAACTTCAGTTTTAGAGTATCAGCTAGTTTTGTTAATTAAGTTGTAATATATGTGCAACATTTGGGAAAAAAAAAGCATGAGAGGAATAGGAAAATTTTAGAAGTGTGCTTTAGACCTCCAAATCAACTGGAACAAATCCTGAATGAATGAAGAAACTGGAACGAGTCATAAAGGCCTCATCTTTTCCTGGAGTAAATAAGCATTATGAGGATTTTTTTAAATTCCACATACTACATTGGAAGTCAGAATGACTCCATATGAGCCACTTTGGTTTCTTGCATAAGTATACAAAGTGTGTTTGCACTTTGTTGCAAACCTGGATTAGTAACTTGGAAGATACGAGCTGAGCCTTCACTGAGCTCTTCCCAGGAACATGCTAAATACCAGAAGTGTGAGCCTGTCTGGTATTAGACAGCTTGAGGCTGTCTAAATTTTCTGATGCTACATTAAATACTTAGAGAATGTGCTGCCTTGTCTACAAACTTGAACACCATACTACCTGTGCTTCAATTATGGTTCATGCCAAACAGATTTTGGGCTCATATTTTGCAGTTTTGTGGGGTTTGTGTTTGGAGTTTTTTTTTAATGTTCGTTCGGGGCTTTTTTTTCTGGCAGCAATTTCTTTAGGCTGATACTGCACATGTATGGGAGATTAGAACCTGCAGTCACTGATGGAAAAAGAAACCCTTGAATAAGGAAAAGCAAAACCCAGAGACGAAGCTATTTGAACATTAATAAAGTTTTATACTAAGGCAGCTGTTCCATGCAGATAACCACACTCTGAGTCAGTGAGGACAAGACTGTTAAGACAGAGGGAGACTTGAATGAGACCGTCAGTGGTTATGTGTAGAAGGTGTGCATGAACTTAGACTGGAAATGATGAAGATGTTTTGGAGTAGCTTTGGTTACATAAGAAGATACAGTTTTGTCACTGTGCTTGACAAACATTGACAAAATTGACAGAAGGTGGTGGATGGCAAGGTCAAATAAAGTGGGGAGAAAGAGGTTGTGGGAAGTTGATGGTGCACCAGGGGAAGACAGAGGACAGTTGATGGTAAAGCACAGACTTTTTTTCTGGGACAAACTAAGCAATATTTCGCCTTAGTTTGGGGACAGGAGAGTACCAACTACTTCTGAGAGAGGAAATAGGCTCTTGCTTTGGATATCTGATGTTCTGTTGATCAAATACCCAATGGATGCTGGTCTCTTGAGGCTTTTTTTATTACCATAACTAAGCTCATTTTGAGCATAAGTTTGTATTCTTTAATAGCAATGAAATATATTTAGAATTGATTAATGCCAAAAGCAGTTCCTCTACTGTTAATATTCAGCCACTTGTCTAGGCATGCTGCCACTTCTGACTCATTTGTACCATTGATTTTGGAGGTGGAAGATTAATCCCCTCCATTACTGCTTCATTTTGATTGTGAGAATTAAGCATTTTGACACTTTCAAGATTCCTAGGTTGTTTTTCTTTTTTTGCATTTACATGATGGCAAATAATTCCCTGACCTCTGACTTTTTAAAAAATATAAATTACTAATATTTTCATAGTGGTTATTTTTCAGTGTTTAGTTTTTTTAAGAGATCCTCAAAGTAAGGCTTATTAATTTGTTGGTTACATATGTAACAGGTACAGGCTCTGAAAATTACTTTTACATCAATGAAGGGGAGAGGGGATAGATGAAAATACAGATTTCATGGCAACAAAATGATCTGCAAATTAGTGACATTTTCATCAAATAGTTCATGCTAGAGAAAAGGAAATGGAAATCCTGAAAATATTTCAATAATGGCATTTTGGAAACAAAGTATTTGGTTTTTTTAGTGTTAACGATTTTATTGTTCATCCTTTTCCCCACAAGCATCTTTAAAAATACTTCAAGTAGAAGGAACAAGTTTATTTGTAGTTGAGTGGGACAGCTGATTTTTCTAGAATATGACATGCTTTGGATTTTGCAGTTTCAAGCAACAATAAAACATTGTGAGCTGGTGAGGCAGCAGCAAGTCGCCCAAGTTGAGCAGCACAGTTGTGACTTGGAGCCCAACGGGTGTGACCTCAGTTGATTTTACAAGGTGCAACTCAGCTACAGTAATCCTTGGACTCCTCACTTTATCAAAAACCCCACTTGGCAGGGTGAGGAAATGGGTTGGGTGGATCAGTGCTGGCCCTGAGCCTAAATAAGCTGCTTGCCTTCCCAAACTGTGACTCTTGTACTAGCCCCCCAAGTCACCCAGTGTGAGGCTCTTAGTTTCTCATAACCCAGCCCTGTAGTGCTAGAACCGTTTCCTCCTGCAAAAACATATTTAAAGGGTGACTAAAACAGAAGTGAAAATTGTGAGTCCACTCTGTATTGGTGCATGTGGAGATCCAAGATCTGTCTGCTAATACAGAAACCATACCTGAGGTTTTGTCTGTCACTGAAGTGTTCCCTCATTCACCTGTGGCACCAGCCATGTGAGCTGGTTCTTTCAGTGGTAGGAAATTATGGTGAGTAAAGCTGATGAATTCACAGGGAGAGAAATCACTGCTTATAATATCTTTATGTAACTGTTGCATAAAACCAATTTTTACATATTTTTAAATTATTGTAATTTAAATGACTCTGCAGCCATTTCAGAGAACCACGAGCAAGTGCTGAGCTTGTTCAAAAGAGAACGAACAGCAGGAAGAAGGGGCAAGTGTGTAGGAAATTGCTGCTCTTGTCAAGCCCTCTTTCAGCTCCGCATAGTCAGGAATCAGCTGTGCTGTCTTAGAGGTAGTCTCAGTGGGGAGACCACTGGAGATCACCTGTGGGTCTGGTGGGCTGCCCCACTTCAGATTGGTAAGCACAGTGCTGGGGTTGATGGCATGGCATTGTATCAGTGGCGAGGTCCAACAGCACACAGCTCCCTCTGGTTATGGTGATGTCATCAGATACAATCGTTCTCATTTTATTACCTACAATTAATTGCACTTCATTTTCTAAAGCTTCTTTTCCTTATGCTTGGAATCTGCATGTAAAAGCCTTGTGATCCCTTAGATTGGCGCTACTGATACTTAGCATATTTGCATAGCATTAATACAAAATGCATGTGGAAAGAGCTTGTTCTTAAATCTAGATATTAGAGAGCAAGGCTAATTTTTGCATGCTTGAAGTTTAAGCAAACACCAGTTTTTATCAAGGGGCACTCTAGTGGTCCCTTTTTGAAGGGAGGTGTTGCAGGGTATAGGGCTGGTTGCTGGTACATGTGCACTGAGTTCATACTCATCCAGCTGCACTGTGTAAAGGTAGGTGTTGTAAGTGTGTGGATATAAGCAGAACACTTTGTATCAGCAATACAGGACATGCCGTGCTGACCACATTATGCTCTCACCCTTTTCTGTCAGCTGTGGTTTAGCTTCTCGCCTGGCTTAGTTTTGCAATCCTCTTTAAAGGTGAGCTGCTGTCTGGGCAGCAGGATAACAAGAGCACCTGCAGCACCAAACCATGAGTAGGAGCAGGGCAGGTGCTGGTGTCTCTGTAGGGACAGATAAAATAAAATGCAGAGTAGGACATGGTAGTAGCCTTCTGTATTTGGACTTTTTCTTTCCTTTGTGCATCAGGGAACAGATGCTTCTTTCAGAGCTTGTGAGGACATTCTGGCTTTCTTATCAAACGCTGCCAGGGATATGCTACTGACTTGCCTGCTGGGAGTGCAGATCTGGGGCTGGCTGTACCTCATGCATTCTGCAGAAGGCTGAGAAGCTCTAATTACCTTTCCAGCAAAATCCCTTATGAGCTTTATTGCCTCTTGGGGTATCCCTCTGGAGTCACCCGGCCAGGATTTGGTCTGGAGTAGTCTCTGGCAGGATGATTTTAATGCTGCCTATGATTAGAGTGGGATGTCCAGTGTCCTTTGCAGACTGTGTAGGTTGTGCAGGACTTGGGTGGGCTGTAGGATTTGCTGGCAGGAAGATGGCTGTTCATATGTGCTGAGCAAGTTTTCTGAAAGCATCTGTTTTATTTCTAAGAACTGGCAGGCTTTTTAGAAATAGATTTTTCTTCCTTAATATTTTTAAAATAAATAAATAATATTTCATTAGTAGTTCTTAGTTCTGATTTTGTCGTATCTTAGTTTTCATATTCAGCTCAAAATAGAGGTGTAGAATACCAAGAGAAAAATATGCTCCCAGAAGTCGGGTGAAAATCAAGGAGAGGTAGGCATGTTTATAGATCACATTCTCAGCTAGTTGTTAATGCTATTCACGTTCCTATTGAAGTCAATGGAAATTCACAGTAAATGTGGTTAGGCAGCTGTGCTAGGCAGTCTCTGCAGTGTTTTCTAGAGATACAATACCCTCAGTCTAAATTGCTTCATTGGCTGAGATAAATACTTTGCTTTTTGTTAGATCGTTTAAAAAAGGGTTGGGAAGCTGTGTGCTACCTACAGAAACACTGCCCTTCAGAAGTTTATCCCAACGACTGCATTTCAGAAGTTTTACGTTTTATTTGCTGGAGTAACACAAAGGACAAATGAGCTGTGGTAAAAAGGTCTGTAATCATTAAGAATAAACAAGACTCTACAGAAGGCAGTTGTTCTATTTTTTCCAGGCTTAAAATGAGTCTGAGTATGCAGAATAGTCTGTTGATCTGACCGAGGCTGCTTTCCACAATCCCACTCCTTTTGAAAAGAGTTGATAACTTTAACTTCTTTTAAAGAGAAGAGCTGTCATCACCTCCCACACCTGCAGAATACTTTAACAGTTCCAAAAGAAAACACAAGGGGAGCCTGTTTTGTTGTTGGCTTAAAGAGATGTTTTATTATGGCAACATTAATGTGAACTCCAGAGAATTAGTGAGAAGTCAGTAAAGCGTGGGGATTTCCCAAGATTTTGTGAGACATTTTGTAAAAGGCAGTGGGTTGTGTGATTTATTAAAAATGACCTCATTATTAAATTTTTTTCAGTAGAAAGTGCTTATTATTCTATAATTTAGTGATTGATATCTCAAGCCTTTAAATTACGTGAAGGGTGAGAAGCACAAGACAGGTCTTCCTATTTCAGAAGAAACACATATTTTTGTTTTTAACAGTGGAGTTGGTACTAGACTCAGCCAATTATTTAGTATTAAAACTAGTTTAGAATTAGTTCTGTATTCATTCCACCTAATTTTTGTTTTCCATGGTGATATGTGATTTAGAAGCCTACGTGCTAGGCATGCATGTTCATGCTATAGTCTCCCTTTGCTGGTGAGCAGGTAGATCTCTTGGTTGGGCTGCAGTACCCTCTGAAAACGTCTGTTTTCTCTACTGACTGTAAGAGGTGCTGACATTGGGCAGGCTTCTGACTTAGGAACGGGTGCAAGACCTTATGGTTAAGACCTGATGAATCCCAGGCTTCATCTGTGATTATCTAATGTGCCTTGTTGTGCTTTATGTGCTTGCTTTGCAAAGCATACCATTTATGAACCCTGTCTGATCTTTTCTTCACAGATTAGTATATATTGTTAAGTCCTCATGCCTATTTTAGTTCATGTTCCTCCTAAAAAAAACCAACCCTAAAACATCATGCCTTGTCTTTTTTTTTGGTCTACAGTTTCTTTTTTAACAAAAGTCTCATGCATGTATTACCACAGAGTCTTGCTTGGTTTTGTTTTGTTGATTTTTGTTGTTGTTTTTTCTTTCCATCAAGTTGGGAATTAAACTGGAAAGAAGGTTTGTAACCGAATTCTCTTAAAATCTTGTGGAATCAAAAGTGAAAAATGCAGTGTGTACTTGAAGGCTTCTGGGCCAGTTAATTGAAACGACTGGTGGATTTATGAAGAGTGGACTAAGGACTTTATACTTCATTTTGGAGTAAGTTGCACATCAAAAGCCAGGAGGTCAGTGAATTCAATGGGAACGGGATGTTTTGTATGAAGCTTACTTTCTAGTATGCTGAAGCTGAATGAAGATATCAAGGGTCTTTGAAAAAAAAAAATCCTTAAGGGCAAAACAGTAGCAGAGTAGGTGGGTTTGATTGGCTGTGTGACAAGAAATGGAGGTCTTTTGGCTGCCATAGGTCTTCTTGTATCATATCAGGATAAGGCTGAAAGTTAGTGAATGTATTGGGAGTGGGTTAGGAGCTCTGCAGAACAATAGTGCTGAAACTGAACAAGTCTCAGCTTGACATGCTGAAATTTTTGATTCTGGTATAGAAGTTCTGCCATACTATGAAGAAATGGCTGAATGTGATGTGGTACAATAGCTGTCCCCTGGCACCAAAGTTGTCATCTTGCTTGCTATTCTCATGGGCACTGCTGGGTACAAGGACACTAGACTAAAAAGTGAGGCCTAGGTCGATAGTACCGTTCCCTTTGGAATGGAGGTTTCTTGCAGTGTGCTAGTGTGGTGCTGGCTGACTTGGTACAGACCACATCTTCCCATGACAGCAGCAGGTAATAGTGTGATTATCAAAGGTCTGTGGGGTTTGGGCCAATACAAAGCCATGTGTTAGAGATGTGTCTGCATAGCTACAATGGCCGCGTCAGAGAGAACCTTGAATCATAAACCTGTGGTTGGCAGTTCAAAGGCGGTAAATACTTGTTTTTAATTAATTTGTTTTCCAAAGTGAGATGTTTATAGTTGTATAAGCTGGTAGCTGCTTCTCAGTAGTTGTTCATATTGAATTATGAGCAAATCCTGACATCCCTGTTTACGCGCAAACGAAGTCCCACGGAGCAAGCTGAGATGGCTGTTCTTTGTATGGCACTGTTCATGGCCGTGGAGACTGAGCTGCCTGATTTATGACCAAAGAAAGATACTGCTCTGGCTGCAGAGCCTGCCCACAGTGAGAACAGCCATCGAATGCCATTTTGAGGTCTTATGCTTAGGTTGGATCTGCCTTAAAGCCAAATGGAAAGAATTGTTTGATCAGGGAGGGCATCAGATCGGCCAAGGTTTATTGAGCTGTTTTCTTAGCAAAGACATCGTTGCTAGTGTATCAGTCTAATGATCTTGTAGGAATTTTTGGTATCTACAAAGTATAACCCTGACCTTGGCCATATTAGTTCTCCAAACAAAAGAGAAATCATGCAGTGCTTTGCTGTGAGAAATACAACTAAGAGTTGAAAGATAGAAGAAAGTGAAAGGGCAGTGAGACATTTCAAAGATTGAAACTTTCTGCATAGTTGTGTTTTATATACCATCACATTAGAGATACCTAGATAACGTGTGTGAATTACCACGTTTGTTCCCCTGAGATTTCTGTCTGCAAGAGATTAATTTGCATGTGCTTTTGTGTCCCTTGAAATTAGAGGGAACCCCCAGTGTGACTGTCTTTTGGTTACACATTGCTGTCCTTCAGTGTTATAAGTGGTGTGTTCCTTGCACATTGATCATTCAAAATGAACCTTTTTTCCTATGCTAAACTGGATGTTTTGTGGGTTTTGCTGCATTTTGAATAAAGCACAGAATTATAAGCAAAATTAGGGTGAGTCTAAGTCATAAATAGACACTTTATACACACCTAAAAACTGGTTACTTCAAAGGGAGCTTTATGACTATGGTAAGCTGACTCTCCATGTCAGATACTCACCTGCTATAGACTAGACCATGCTTACATTTTTCCTCTCATCCAGCTGCTGAGCATCCACAAATCAAACTGAAGTCTGTGGAAGTACATCTGAATCTTTGTTGTAAGCAGGAGGTTTATAAATCCTCAAGTTCAAGTTGAAGGCAACTTGCATGTGTACCTTAAAGAAAGAAGGCTAAATGTGACTTTGATGCTGTAATAGCTTGCACTTAAAGCATGAGTGATCCAAGTTTATGCCTTTCTGAATGAAATGTCTTCCTTCTCCTTGGTGATACCAGTACACAGTGTGATGGAGAGAAGAAAAAAGCTGTGGGGCAGGGAGTTGTGCTATCATGTGTTTAAACTTTAAACATGTCATTGTAGGAAGTTGTTTCACAAAGAGGAAAACTGGTTTGTGATAAAGGATGTCTGGCTTCTTTCTTGGCGCTGCTGGGTATTTTTTGTCTTTTCGATGAGAATATCCTCTTACTGTGCCTCATGTTCATATCTCCGTGCTAGGTTAACATGTGGCTATCCTATGTACCCAGTACATGGGTGCTTGAGTGATAGCATGTTGTTCAGCATTTGATCTGCCTTTCAGGTGCTATTCCTACCTGCTTCCCGTCAGACTTCCTAGTAACAAATAGCCCAAATATTTGTGCTGTCTCAGCTGTGCTAATGAACATATGGTGAGGAGTTGTCAAGAGTTTCTCTCCCTATTTACCTGCTGCAGATACACAATTTTTTGTTTTGTTTAAAAATCTGCCCTGATAGCAGAGAAGTATGTAGAAGGTACCAGTTCCTTTTCTTCCACTGCTGATGTGTAGAGTCACAACAGAGACATCAATTTTTGCAAGGTTTCCATGTGTTACAGTTAGAGGAACAAACCCATAGTTGAAATAAATAGTACAGATCTTCACTGAAAATCTTATGGTACAAAGCTTTAGTGGAAGAATCTATAAATAAACAGAAACACAGGAGCATCTGTCCCTTGATGCTCTGTGAAGCAGCCGATAAAAATAAAATCTGCATTATAACAGTAGCCAGTACAAAGTGAAAAAGTACCTGACAACGGAAGGCACCCTGAATAGAGAAGTTTAAGGGCCAAGAAGCTCATCTGACTTGAAAATTGAAGAATTGTCTGAAATAGATGTTGCCATGGAGACAGAGAGGATTAGCAGCCTGAGACTGATTTCATTGGTCTGCTGCTAGCACAAGGTGCTTGTTTGAGTAGCATTAATATGTTGTCTCATGCTGCTTTATATGCTGAGACCATCTGGCATTAGTGGTATTTAAAGGTGCAGTTCTGTTACGGAAAGAGTTAGCCAACATGGTTTGATTTATGTTTGTAAGACAAGTTAAAAGGGTTAGGAGGTCTTTGAAAAGCTGTCTCATGCACTAAAAATGTTCTGAAAAGTCACTGCACGTACAGAGATGAAGTGGGGCTTTGGGGAGCAGCATGGGGAATTCAGAAGTTTGCTTTATACTCAGCTAGCACACATTTAAAATATTCACTGCACAAACATGCACTTTTGCATGTTTCTTCAGGTGCCTATATGAAGGCAGCCACGTTCTTTTCAAAAATCAGCCTTTTCACTGTGCACTGCAAACCTGCTTGGGGGCTACAGCTCTACCACCCTGAACAAGCACGAGATCACATTGCTCATCATACTGTGTGTTAAGGAAAAGTGTGTTGTAGAGCTAAATGAACAAGATACGGTCTAACAAACAGAGCCCCTCTAGGTTTCTTCAGAGTCCATGATTTCAGGAAGAAGTATTTTCTTTTAGTTTGTCTCCCCTTTGAGAATGGGATTTGATAAAAAAGACAGTTTGTAAAGACTAAGATAAACCTTATCTTTGGTCTATTTATAGCTGTGAGTCTTCATCTGCTTTCCTTAACTCCCACTCCAGGGTGGTATTATCTTCTAAAGGAGCTTGTGACAGTGCTGACATTCGTCAGATGCTTGTAAATTTTTACTGTTTTGTTCTTTGGTAATTATTATCATGATATTTATTTATTCTCAAGACTTTTTCCCCAAACAGGGATGCATAAAGAGTACCCAGATAATAGCCAGAAAATGTTCCTGTCTGAGCTGATGAGTTCCAGAGTAGAGGTCTGTCTGTGGGCTGAGCATCATAGGGAAAGTGGCTGGAGGGAAAACTAGCTAGAGGCTTTGTTCTCCTGAGTAGACTTAAAACTGTACTTAATTTGAAATTAAATCTTGATAATAAACACTATGAAAGCATAGCAATGGAAGCGTTTTTACATTCCAGAGTTACTGATGTTCTAAAATTATTGATGGATAGCATTTATAGTGGTGGTCTGCAGCTGCGTAACACTTGTCCTCTGATATTGACATGATATTCATTGGGTATTGATGTGTACTGTGTAGTACAATAATAAAATGAAAAAAATGCATGGGGTCTATTTCACAGGTCTTTGGGTTTTAAGCTTTTATTCTGGAGCTCTGACTTTGGGGCCAAAACAAATTCTTCTTTATGTAATTTCATTTCTAGTGCATGACCCAAGAAATACATAGCTGTGGATGTCCTAGCTCCTTCAAATAGCTTTAGAATGATTATTTGATGCTTAATGTTTTTACAGCTTAGTTCTGTTTTAACTCTGTCAGAATGAATACAGGGCACATGATGAAAGCCAAGTAGCTTATCTATGCAGCCCACTCCCAACTTCCAATTCCTTGTGTGCAAGTCAGTTTGCTCCCTGGAATTTCAACATGGTCATTCAGTTCTCTCTGAGACAGAGAACTGCTTGGGTGCAGTTTTGGGCATCAATTCACCCCAAGACACACCTAGCAGTGGTACAGATGGTAGCATGGTAGGGCTACTTGCTGCTGTTATTCCTGAGCAGTCTTCCAGTGTTACCTCGTTAAGTCTCACAGCATTGCCTACATCTGCCTACTCTCACACACATGCAGGGTGTGCCACACACTTTCAGTGTGTGAAAGTATTAAAAGCATCCTGAGAGGCTGGGGCACTGCCCTTGCATGACTGCAGGCCCGTTGAACTAGATAAATCTGAAGTAATTACTCCTTAATGACACCTTGTGGGGCCCATCCTAGCCTTCTCCAGCCATGGGGGATGGTTAGGAGGGACTAACCGTGAGGATTCAGGGTGTAAGTCACCTACACTACTTGCTGTGAGGGGGTCTCCTGGGTGCCCTTAGTAATGCAGACATAGCTGTAATTGTTGGGTTTCCATTTTATAATCAGAAGTTACAGTTTCTTGAAAATTATTTGTGCTTAAAAACTTAATTTCTGAAGCTACTGATTTTTGCCAGATTCTACTTCATTCCTTTACAGTATTTGATTTGTTTCAGTTCTCTAGGTACTGACATTTGACATACCAACATTTATAGTCTAGGAATGAACTTTTTTTTTTTCTTCATTCCATTCATTTCCAAGAATGGAATGCCATTTCCATTCTTGCTGCATTTCCACAGCACTTAAATGAGTTTACTGCAGCTGATTAAACTATCCACAGATTATTTCAGTGTGAGGAAAGATGGTAGAATTAAGAAACAGTAGCATCTGGGATACTGGTTGTGCTACATAATGTTATACTGACTTGCAAAGTCTGGTGACTTGACTGTCTGAAATTGAAGTAGTTGCAACTAGGCTTTCTTGTCTGGATTGTCCAATACAATTCTTTAAATATAGTATGAAGGTGAAGTGGAATAAACATATATGAATGTTTTGTAAGTTTTGTGATCTGTTTTACTGACAGCCCTGAGAACTGATGATATGGATATGTGCTTTTGAAACAACCAGCTATAAATGGCTAATGACACATTCTTCTTGCAATACCACTGCTACAGCTCTGTAGATACAATAGATCTGTTTTAACAATACATTTTCTATATTTGATGATTAATATAATTCCATGTTCTGGGGGCAATTTCAGAAACTTGTAGTTAGAAACAGCTGAATCATCAGAAGCTGGAATGTGTTCTATACAAGGAATCAGTGAAAGGCTCTGAAAATGCTATCGTTAAACATAAACAGAGCTACTATTAGCTTTATGTTTCCTAAGATTTGTCCCAGGTAAATTGCACCTTTGGATAGCATTCCAGCTCTATTCTTGTAATTCCACAGAAATTACAATATAAATCACTCTGGAGTACTCAGTTACTGCTCTAAGACTTGGCAAAGATTTAGTGCCAATCTAAACCTCTAACTTCTGTCAGAGTATTTGTTCTGCTTGAACCTCAGTTCACTCTCTGGGACTCTGGAGCAGTTGTGCTTGCACAGCTTGTGGCAACCTGTGAGAGGGAATCCTTTGGTATCTGTGTTGGCCAAACACCACAGAAACTGGAGATAATTGGCTGGTGCAGTCCAATCCATTTTTTTCATTTCCTCTTCTCTAGGCTCTGAAAGGATTAGGGTGATCTAAACAACAACAAAAAAAGAGGGTTTCATTAGTGTCCTCTCTAATGACTAGCCTTCTACTCTACTCATCTGCTCTGTAAGGATTGCTAACACAGAATATGGTGTCTCTATGAGCTCCCTATTTACTTGGTAGCAAAATTTACTTTAAGCCGCTTTAAATATAAATTACAGATCTCATGTTGTTTGTTTGGTTGGTTTTTTTCCCCCAAGCATGAAGTAGATTGGCGTGAGGCAGAACATTAAGCATCACACTACTATCCATAGTTAGCAAGAGAGCTGCATTTTTACAAAGGACAGATGATCGTCCAGAGCTGAATAACTTATAATTTGCTTATTACTGGTGCTTGTCATCTGGGAACACTTTCCAGGTAATTTCTATTAAAATTACTTGTTTGGACATTGAGTTAGGTAGACCTTACCCTATTGGTGGTATAAAAAATGTAGGTTGAAATCTTTATGAGTTTCCAGTTATAATTTAGACTCAGTGCACCCTGCAGAGCTGTGAGTATTTATATACTTTTTTTTATACAAGGATTCATTTAAAACATTTTTCTCTTTCCTTTTTTCCTCCTTCTTTCTTTTCATTAGTCCTATCCTTTTAACCTCCCCCCCTTTTTTTTTTAAAAAACAAATCACTGCAGTTGTGTTTTAAAAGCAGCCTCTCAAAATGCAGCAAAGGTGAAATGGAGAAGAAGAAACAGAGAATGCTAAAGAATATGTGGCTTTACAACAGATCCAGTAGACTTTCAGTTTTCTTTAGCCTTAAATCTGCATTATAGGGCGTATCAAGATTGTACTGTCTAAAAGGAAGCTGAAATTTAGAAGAACATGGCACATTAGTCAGCAATCTGTTTATAACATTGTGGTTTAGAGCAGAAACCCTTTCTGTAGCAGATTCTCCAGTAGAATCTCAGGAAAACCGAAACAGCTGCAGCTGTAAAAGGAAATGTGCATTAAAAATGCCAGGGAGAAACCACAGGCAGGGATCCTCCTCTGCCATTTATAGCTCTGTCATTAAATGTCCCTTTCAAAGCCTTGAACAGAGATATAAATCTCATTTATATTTAGATACATAAAAGGAATAGTTAAATAATGACATCAGTGGTTCACCTGATGGCGAGATGATCGCTGCAGCTGGTAATAAACAGGGATCTGTCATTACACTTAGTGTCTGAATGGAAACCTCTGAGCATAAGAATACCAGAGACAGTAAGTGCACAGAGTGTTTCCTAGTGTCTAGGAGTGGAAGCAAGCAAACAAAACATTGTGATATTTTCACCATTAATACTTTTGCAGAAAAATGCTGATTTAGTTATTGAGATTTTTCATGTGTAGAGTTAACAGGAGTGTGGACTAAACTCTTGAATGTGATTGCTTTAGGTGAGGGACAGGTTCATTTCAGCCATTCTGCTTTTCTGCTACTTTCCCTTTGTTTACCCTTGTGTTACTCTCTGTTGGTTAAACATGCGTTGAAATTAATGCAGCATAATTTCTGTTTGTGTTTACTTGGCAAATTGTGTAGCCCTTGTTTAATTTCTGAAACAGTTATCAGACATGCACTAAGTGCATTTCAGGAAGTGTATGTCAACAGTTATTCCTTCCAGCTTTGCCATTAACTGGTTTAGAATGATGAATGCATTTTCCAGGAAAGCAGTCAAAATTAAATGGCATGAAAATCTATATGGGTTTCAGTTCAGCACACAATGAAGTCAATTGAAGCTTTGCCAGTGACATCAAAGGATCTAAAGTTTAACATGTTGGTTAAACCATTAAGTACTACGAAGGCGAGACACAAGGGTGTGCTCTGTGTGTCTTCAGAAGCCGTTAATAATAATATGAATCAACTTATAATAAATCGTATGTGTTGCATGTGTACATTCATATGTATGTGTATGTTTTATAGCAGAAACCTTCCAAAAGGTCCTCGTAGAAAGGAGAAGTCAAATCTCTCAACCATTGGCTGTGTAGAGGATCTGTTTCTTTGAAGCTGGGGCAGAAGCTTACAATGTGGAAGTGAAGGTGCACCGATCCGTAGGGTAATTGCTGAGCTGATCTTTAAAGCTCATTGAATGCTCAATAAGAGAAAGTAAATTTAAAAGACTGGAAAAACTTACTCTAGTATCTATCTTAGATAGAAGTCCACATTAAAAACTAGATATTTGGTAAACTTTCCAGCCTTTTATATTTGTGCTGCAATTACCTTTTCATAGAGCAATGGTGTGAAAATGCAAAAAGGACAGCATCAGTGGTGCTGAGATTTTGTTAATTCTTTTGTTCAATAAGGAAATGAATCCCACATCATCTGAAGATAATTTACAGATACAAATTAACATACCTAATTTTGTGTAGTAAGTTGTTTTATATTGTTAACTGTGTGCACAGTCAAAGGTTTAACAACAGATACAATGTGAAGCCCATGCTCTTCCCCTGTTTCTAGTCATTTACACAGTGACATTTTGCCTTTCCTGATGTTATTAGTAATGCTTTCGTGGTCTTCAGTGTGTGCAAAATTGATACTCTGATTGACTTTCTTCCATGTTTTCTTGGCTATCCCTCATAGCAATTATAATTTCAGACTATTTCAAAACCCATTTTTTTTTTGCTGTTGGGGGAGATTAAAAAAAAATTTAACGATTGAAAACCAAATGCCTAAGAAACTCTTTTTTTTGGATTTTGCTTCATGAAAAATTGCCAGAAAAGAAAAAGATAAAAAGACATTACAGTCTTGTGGGTTTAAAAAGAAAGCAGTATTTTGGACTTTGAAATGTTGGAAATCACTTCAGTCTTGTATTTGTATTCCTTGATTTCCTTGTTCAGTCATGATGCTGTGGAGTGGTCTTACCTGGAATGGTCATAATTCTCCAGTGGCAAGGTTTCACCTTGAACAAAGATTTTTTTCTTCCCTAATATAGTGTGATTAAATAAATCTAAATAAAATTGAATAAACATGTCAAATTGCCCAATTATGAATCAGAGTTTGATACATGAAGGTATAGTTGAAATTTGAGTCTGTTTGCCATTCTTACATGGTGCATCAAAATCTTCTAGCATTAATTGTTTCTGCAGGGGATTTTCTGGCATATGTTGACCCATCTTTCAAAACTTCAAGCATTATTATATGTGATAGAAAAAAGATTTTTTTAAACTTTTTATCAACTCTATAAAAGTTACAGTGCACTCAGGGACTGTTTCTCAGGCCAGCCTGCTTGGTTGACTTGCAGGAGTGAGGCCAGTGTCTAACACTGTGGACACAGTGGTCCTATGTCCCCGAGGGTCAAGGCAAACCAGAATACCATTGGTAGGTGGCCGAAAGAAAGATACTCCACAAAACAGTATTTCAAATGTTCACATTGGGCTCAAAAGCCTCAAAGATGTACTAAGCCTAAACTGTGTTCAAGTCAAGAGCTTGCTTTATCTGTAATTCAGTAATTTCAAAGGGGAAAAACATAAATAACTTTAAAAAGGAAGTAGTCTTAGAGAATGGGAACAAAAATACCAAAGGTAACTTTCTAAAACTTTCTCATGTATTGAAGGGGTAAGAGCAGATAGGTTAGAGGGATATGGTGCATCCTGAATAACTGTTTTATTTAGTTCTCTACAAATAGAGAAAAGACGTAAAAGAATCTAGCTAATGTTAGTCTGTGAAAGCTCTTTAGATAAAAAGAAACAGAATTCCCCCAAGAGTGTTAGTGTGTTGCTATGTGAACAATTATAGTGTGGTAGCAGAAAATGTTTACTGAATGCTCACTATTCTAGGAAGGATTTTCTGTAGGCTATATCAAAAGAGAAAAAAGTATTTTGATGCCAGTTGAAAAGATCTGTCCATGTTGTGAGATCTGTTCAGTTACATTTACTCTGAAGAATCACGGCAAGCCTATTTACCAAGCCTCAAACAGACTCTAAAATTGCTCAGGAATTAAGAAGACATTCAAGGACAATTTAATTATTTTAAATTATTGACATATGGGTAATTATATGTGTAGAGCACAAATTTATTCAGAAGAGAGATGCACAAACCCAGCCCTTCATAGGGCGTCCACCAAGTAACTAAAAGTCCAGTTGTACCAGAAAGTTTACTTATGCTTTGTTTAGTCAAGTGGCTGAATCCAATGGTGTTGATGAAAATATGTTACCAAAGGTTTTCCTCTATGTTAATAGAGCTTTTCCTGAGGGTGTTTGAACTGGGAATTTTGTGTGTTTATTTGTATTGCTAGCCTGTGCTTAAATCTGCATCTTTATAACTATTGTCACCCATTTAGGTAGGTTAAACTTGTCCATGCTGCTGTCATCACACCTCCATTGACAAGATTTTCTTGTGCAGTGTGTTTGTTGAAATTGAAATCTGAAGAGAGGACCAGGATAAACGTCCAATTCCTTAAGGAAATGTCACAGAATTTTTAAAGAGTCTAGATATGAATTCATTATATTTCCTAGTCTGGAGGTTGACACCCTCTGAAAGAGGTGATCTTCAACAGTGTGAGACATTCATTTTCCAGTATATTCAGGTATTCTGTGAAATAGGCAAGGAAAGAAATCTTCTTTGTTGAAATGTCTATCTTTGTTAATGAAGATGATGTTATTGTTATTAGATTTTTCTTGATATTTTTGTGTGAAATAATGTCTCTAGCTGATATCAGAAAGATGTTGAATTTCTTACTGTCTCTGATGGCACTGTGTTATTAAACTTCTTTAAATGGATTTTTTCACATTTCTCTAATAATTAAATATAATTTATTAAAGTAGTCAAATGGAATTATTGAGATTTAGTTCATGTTTTCTTTCTTCAAGGAAAACTTAGGAAATTAGTATAAAACTTAATTATAATTTTAAAGTTCTTTCTCCCTTCCTTCTTTACATTGTTATTATGTTTTTTTTAAAATCACAACTCTGGAGGGAAAATCCTGACCTTGTGGTTTTTCCCACATAAGTGCTGAAATGCATTTGATGTGTCAGCTCATAGAGTTGTCATAAGGTCATGATTATGGTTTCAGACCTTATCTCTGTGAGATTTCCTCAGGATCCAGGAATCATAAGCAGTGTTTGTAGATAGACTCTATGGAATACATTTCACTCATAAGTGGAATGCAAACAATGAATTAAGAAGTGTTTTAGGTTAATTATTAAGCATTACTGATTTTAGAATGATTAGAAGAGAAAGGACTGGACAAAACTCTTCATAATTCTAGTAAAAGTGAAATCACAGTATATATGATTTTTCGATTAAGTTGACTTTTGAGAATGAACTGTAATTGAAATGTAAGTTTGATCCTTATCATGATCCAAAACATCACTGTTAAGGATACTTTTTACTGAATTCAAGTTTATTCTACTTAAACCAAAGATGAATGCATTGTTTCCGGATAGTAAAGTGAACACAGCAGTGGAAAAACGAGCTGGTTTTTGTACTACGTTATGCACTGCACAGCTACTTAAGTGGAAGTAGAAATTGGTTACAAGATTTTTTTCCTGGGGTAAGAATACTGTGATGATGGATGTAATGGAAAAATGTAAGAAAAGAAGGTTAAAAAATGGCTCAGGGAGAGCATGAAGTTTGAAAGCACTAAGCCTGTAGAGGTAGTAGCTAGAATAATTTCACCTTTTGACAGATAAACTGGGACAGTGCATGTCCCATTACTGTCCCAATGCGTGTGATGTTCCATCAGTTCCTAGCACTTGAAAAGAACCAATCCCAATGTTATCGTCCTTTGGGAGGCCAAGTTTTACTTTACTGCGTGTCAAGGCCATAAAGAGAATAAACACAAATATATTAGTTTGGTAGTAACCCGGGACATGTAACAGCTGCTGCCTTGGTTGTCCAACAGATCTCCAGTGAATAGATGCTGTTACTGTGCCAAGTGGAATATTTTTTATGGTGGATGGATAGAACCCGGGGGCTCAGGATTAAGCTGGACTATGTCCAATGACTGCGTTATCCTTCAGGTGTTTTTCAATATCTCTCAGGATAATCTTTTCCATGCTCTTACCAAGTACAGAAGTGAGGCTAACAGACTTACCAGGGTCCTTCTTCCTGCCCTTTTTGAACACTGGGACAACATTCGCAAGCTTCCAGTCGAATGGGACCTCTTCAGATTCCCAAGACCATTGAAAAAATCATGGAGAAAGGCCTCGCCATGACATCAGCCAACTCCTGAAATGTTCTGGGATGAATCCCATCAGGCCCCATAGATTTGTATGGGTCCAGCTGGAGCAGCAAATCCCTCACAGAATCAAAGTCAACTGGGAGTAGAATGCTCTCACAGTTACTGTCCTCCAGCTCAGAGTGCTGGCACCCCCTTGGCTTGTCATCAGTGTTGAAGACAAAGGCAAAGAAGGCATTACACATCTCTGCCTTATCTACGTCCCTGTTTATGGGGTGACCATCCTTATCCTGTAATGGACCGATGTCATTTCTACACTGTATTTTGCTATTAATATAATTAAAGAAATTCTTTTTGTTGTCCCCCACAGTATTGGCTTCAGCTCCAATTGAGCTTTGGCTGCTTGAATTTCCTCTCTGCAGTGGCAAGCTGCAACTCAGTATTCCTCCCATGTCACCTGACCCTGCTTCCACTGGGTGTACAGCATCCTTTTATGTCTCACATCTGAAAGAAGATTCATAGTCAGCCAAGCTGGCCTTCTCTCTCATCTGCTGGATTTCTGACATGTAGGAATTGCCTGTTCCTGTACCCTTAGGAGGTGGTGCTTATAAAGTGACCACTGCTGATGGACCCTGGCATCTGAAAAATTGTTTTTTCTGGGGACCTTACCCACCAGTTCCCTGAATAGCCCTAAGTCTGCTCTCTAGCAGACCAGCATAACTCTTTAGAATTTTAGATTATGTGAAAACAGCAGGATGCTCTAGGTGATGTGACCTCACAGGGTGTATAATGATGCTAAGCTGATCGTTAGCTTATAGCAAGGGCATTGAAATGCTAACTTGGTGACCCAGTTAGGGACAGCAACTGCTGCCTGTCCCTGAGTCTGAGCATGGCACTTGGAGGGAACAGGTCTGTGTCCCATCTCCAGGAATATGCAGCACTGAGCCACTGTCTGTTTGAGGGCCTTGTGTCCAGGTGGCTCAGCACCTGGCCCCTCTGTTTCTCAGGCTTCAGAGGAGAGCATTGTTTGAGTTAGGTTCTTGGGTTTGCACTTTCTGTTGTCCTCCCTCTTTTTGGGTGCCATGTGGTGAGACTTCCCTCTCCCTCACCCTTTACTTCATATGCCCTCCAATTTCTTCAAAGTATTTCTCTGCTGTTCTCAGAAACATCACCTTGAATCATGAAATAGCCTTCTGGGCAAGTGAGTGAATTTCAAAATGCTGTTTTCCAGCCACTGTGATGTTGTGAGACTACTGCCTTTGTTCCCTTACAAGCCTTGAAGCAGAACTGAGCTCATTCCTTTCAGAGACTGACATGGTACATTATTTCATATTTCATATTATTGTCTGCCTAGGGTGGCTTATACTGGTCTTGTATTCTTCTCTATAATTGCCTTTATTAATCGACTTCTTAGAGCAGCTTAGCTCTTAACTCACCCGAAAGTTTGCAGTAACTTCTGAAATAGTTTGACTTGGTGGAAAAACTCCAGAGTGATTATCTTCTGTATTGTATTTTAACCTCAGGAAATCCTGGCCTCCTATTCCCCAGAATGAAGGACAGTAAGTGCTACAGGAGCACAGCAGCATGTGTATTTCCACAGTGATTTCCAGAGGAAAATCTTAGCATGTATTAAATATGTTCTTAATTTTAAGAAATTTTTAAAACAGTGTTCTTCTCTTCTAAGTTAGTAGCTTAAATATGCCTCTCTCTCTTCCATTTCTTTCTGTAAATGGTAAGGTAAATCAAAAATGCACAAGCATTTCTGAAGGAAGATGGGCACTTGGAAGTTCTTGGAAGAAACACATTTTGTCTTAAGGCAACATCATATATGTAGGATATAGGTTCATGAAAATAATGACAATAGCATAGCATTACAATTTTTAAAGGAGAAAAAGTGTATTTTTCTATGTCTACTCCAAGCCCATATGATGTGACATAGTTTCTGTGCACTGTGATGTAAAGTAGGATTTCTAGCTGCTACGTAAACCTTGATAGGATGCTTTTGGCTTGCTTCGTTGCTCTGTGGATTATTTCTGCAATGTATAGGTTCAGTGAGAGATTTGAATTTAAGAAGAAGTGGAGTTTATCTTGGTCTGCTACCCAGGATTCTTCTTCCAGAATATTTCTGCAAAATACCTGTAACAAGGTTTCTGCAGAGAAAAAAATAGCATTAGGAATTTGTGCCAGCAAAATGTGGCAGGTTCTGTATGCAGTATCCCCAGGCATAAAATACTGATGCCAAAGTAAAATCTCAATTTCCTATATTTGATAGGAAAAATATATCTAGCAGAAAATATGCTCTTAGGGGAATCTGTCATGTCTCTTTGGACCTCTGAAATGTACAGTGTCACTGATAACAGTGTGTCTTTGGAGTGAATTATTTATGGAATGCACATCTGTGTTACATGGTGATCATTAGAATAGTAGTGGGCTGCTTCTGTGGTTTGCTGCCACCCATGCATCTGTTATTCCTTTATAAGTAGTTGCAGTCAAATGAAGGAGTAATAGAGGAATCCCAAACCACAGAACTGAAGGAGTAAACCTACCAAACTAGATCATAACAGAAAGTCCAGCTCAGCAAACTTCTGAAGAACAAAATTCTCTTTCTATATGAAGCAGTACTGCTAGCACCACATGTACTGGGGAAAAAAAAGAAACATTAACAAATGGAATGTGTTACTTATACAGGTCTTAACACATATTTCTTTCATATGTGCTTATGCATTTGAAGTGTGGAGGTTTAGCACTTTCAAACATCTGGGCCCTTTTTTATTAAAAAGTGGGTACTGAAGTTGGAATAAATACACAAATAAATAAATCACTGTTGTGAACCAGTATGGTAGTTTTTATGCCAGCTCTTTAAACTTATTTTGGGCTACTTTTCTGCTTGCTATTAGAAACACATTTAAGTGTGATATTGAACTGTAGTCTGATTACTTCAGGCAGTAATCCTTCAGTTTGTAGACAGTTTGGCACAGGATTTGGAGTAATGTGGTTTGACACTGTTTTGTCAAATCTCAGACATGCTAAACCATTTCTGTATTCTGTAGTATGTTGGGTTTTTTTCATGAATTAATGTTTCCAGCCCTCCACAAAAGCCAGAAGTGCTTTTTGAGTTTGCAGTCTCAAAGAGGAATGGTGACACTCTAATCTCCATATTAACAAAGATGTGAATCTGGACTGTGATAACAAATTTGAATATCAGCATTTAATGTCTTACTGATTACTTAGCCAGATTCACTTTAAAGAAAACCTGTTGTGGCATGCTTTGACAGGTGCTTGGATACTGGCTCTCCAGGATGCTTGCAGTCTCCTAAGTCATTCACTTGTGGGGACGGGAAACTTCATCTACTTTCCACTTTGAAACTTCCTGCTGTGTAAGAGGGATGGAGTTGAGGGAAAAGGCCTAAAAACTCTGCATGGGAGCAGGGTTTCAACCCACAGAAGACACAGTGGGGGACTGTGAGCAGCAAGTCCACTTTTTCATGCTGATGGTACTGTTGTCAAGCTGCAGAATTTCACCTGTATGTGATTGTTACCTTTCCTCTGGGGCATAATAGCTAATTCAGGCATTCTGTAGTGTCACACTTGAGTGTGCTTCTTCAAGTAGTGTGGCCTTTCCTGACTCAGCTAGTCTCATCCTGAAATCCTGGTTCAGGCCTGGAGCTGAGCTGTGAAAGGCAGTGCAGACATCTCTTTCATGCTCTTGTGTTCCCTTTTTTATCTCCAAGACAGGGTGCTTGTGTAGAACTGGAAGATGTTATGCAGATTATAAATCAAAGAAGAAGCAAAAGAAAATGACAGAAACCTACATGAACTGACAGTATCGAGTAGCTCAGTGCAAGGAATTGTTATAGTGGTCAAAGTGCTACAGAAAAATTTCCTGGAAGGTTCATGAGACAAAGGTGTAGTCTTCAGAGGGCAGCAAGAGTTAGTTATTCATAAAAAAAAAGGTAAACTTTGAATAATACTTTAGAGCTAAATCTTCTGACAGGAGGAGAATAGAGAATTTCCATGTAGACCTTATCAGCTTCTCTGTCTTCTTCACGTAACTGGTTAAAAGCATAGCTATCTTTCATTCTTGTATGTTGAGATTTAGAATATTCATGGGATTTTAATGAATCTACACATGAAGAGCATAATGAAAATGCAGTCTCTTCTGTAGTTTTGTCTAACGTACCTGACAAATGCTATATTCACTAGGTGTGACATCATTTTCATAAAATTTGTGTTTTCCTTTGTAGTTGGATTTGCGAGTGTAATCCTAATTAGACAATCCTAAAATAAAACCATAAGATAGGACATTTCCTTCGTTCATTTAAATAGAAACATGTAGATATAAAGCCCAACAGTAAGCAAATAGCAGCCGAACATTATGTGTCATCCTGCTTTCTCCCATGCGCATCGTTGTGATGCCAAAATGACATCTGTTAGGATATTTCTGTAGTGAACAGCCATGAAGAAAGAGCTCTGCAGCTGCCCAGACGTTCAAAAATGTTAAGAGACTCTTACAAGTTTTGTAGTGGAACCATATTAGCACTATACTCAGGAAATAATTGCAGTGTAAGGAGAAGTGAGTGCTATGTATTTTTCTCTGCCAGTATTCACTTGCTTTTATACTAACCATGCAGTGAACTGATTTTCATTTTGTTCAGTCTTGCTTTTCTTACACCATCCTGTTTCTGCTATTTTAAAAATTGCATACCAAAATGAACTGTTCCTTAAGAAAAGAGGTATTCATACTCAATTGTCTATTTGAACTGTATGTTGCTGAGTCTGCTTATTTTGGAGGTTTCTTTGAGTCCAAAGGCTTGGAGCATCATTTAGGTACTAGATCCTGTTGCTGTTGAAACCTTAGCAGACAAAATATTAGTAAATGTTAAAACCTCAGTATAAGGCAAGTTAAAATATTAATTTGTGCTTCTGAGCTGTTAATGATTGCTTCTGTTGTCCACTGAGCAAATTTTCAGACCTCCTTTCTTGCACTTGCTCTTGTGACATCTTTGGTCGCAAACGACTTCCCCACAGCAGTGTCAGACACCATGATGGATATCCTTCTTCAGAGCTCTCCTTAATATTTGCTTTTGTCACAACAGTTCTTAAGGGAGGAAAAGGGGTTAATGAGATCATCACCTGCCCTGTGCTTGCCATATGCTTCTATTCTCTTTTTCTTCTTTTACTTGATTAGCAGATGCTCTGAGAGCAAGTACAGTCTTTGTTCAGTAATGGCACAGTGGTGTCTGTCCTGTCATGGAGGGTGTTACAGGCTTTGTGATAATAGTATCAATGCTTTTAAGGGAAGTCTCACACTGCTGGAGTGGGTGTAAACCATGGTTAAGATCGTTGAGTGGCTTTCTGCACTGTGACTCTCCCTTGTAATTGTACTTGTGTACATGTTGAGAAGGAAGGTCTATTAGCTCTGACTGATGTGTTGGGGTTTTTTGTGGTTTGTTTGTAGTTTTTTGGACTTGTTTGGTTTTTTTTTTAATGTCCATTGTTTAGTGATCAGTACAGGAAAGTATATATATATATATATTTGTTACACTGTATAGGACTCAAGCCACTCACTATTGACAAGCCATCTAAAACAGGAGCCTTTTTTTTCTGGGAAAAAGCATTATGGTCAGATTATTTTTGCCTGGTTGAAAGAACTATAAGCCAAAGCATGAAATGCTCATAGCAGGTGTGTATAATACATAGCTCAGAAAGCCTGATGAAGTCTGGTTTCCTATGTTACACAATGTTAGGTTTTAGCTTGGTAGTTTGTAAGTTACACAGCCATGACAGAACAACATCTCAGTGAAAGTCTGTGAGCTGTTCCTAGTCAGGAAACTTGCTGTTCCTGAAATTCTCTCTTGGATCTTTGTTTTTCCTTCTTGCCCCAAAAGGCTTAGGTTTGTCCTCATATCCTGCTTCCTTTGACATGTTGATTATTTAGACTTAATGAGGCCTTCTGAATAGTGTAAGATGTGATAACAGCATTGCTCCCAATGTGAAATATTTTATGATCAAACCTTGGTTGTGAGTTTGTTGCTTTCATGACACTGCAGTACTAGACTACCATGTCCAGTGAGGGGACACAAAGCTTACCTTGACAGCCTGGTATGCATTTGTTCCCAGCACAGCCTTATTGCTAGGGGCTGCTTTGGTTTCCCTCTGGAAAAAAAGTGTAATACTCTAACATTAAAGAGTTAGAAATAGTTGTCTTAGCGTAGCAATACTATAATATAGATGTAATTTTACTTTCTGTAAAAAGTAAAGCAAAATAAGAGATAAGAGGCTTAATACTGTATTTATCTCTGTGTCCTTTTCTGCAGTGGGTTACCAGGTGGGAGTGTGCATGGCAGGCAGTTAAGCATCAACATCCCACTACAACTCTGTGCCCAGCACTGATACCTTATATGCACTTTTTCTAGTAGCTTTTCAAATAGTGTCAGGGTTCTATATCTCGTATTGAAAGAAGGAGTTGTCAAGCTTTTTAAAATCTGTTGGTTCATACGTGGTTTGAAGAGAAGGCCTCAGTGCAATCAGGCCACCTGGGGAATTTTAAAATGAAAAAATAATTTTTCTGGGTTACACAAGTGCGAAGAAAGTATCTTTGGAGAAAAGAAAAAGTCTCTTGACAGGGCCTATTTTTTTTTTACCCTCAGTTGATTTGTAAATAGGTGAAAAGCTTTTGATTAAAAAAATAAAGATTGTCAAATGTGGGTAGAAACCACATATAGAAAAATTACATCCAAAAAGAAACTTTTCAGAAATAAAGACTTGATCGAGAATTTACAGGAGTCCGTGGAAAGTCTCTTCTCAAAGTTGTTGCTTTTGCTTGAGACCATAATGCTTTATTTTGGCAAACTCCTGTGCATGTGTTTGTCTTGATGTTCCAGACTAACCCCTCTGATGCTAATATGCTGCAGGTAAGTATATGTTTAATGGTTCAAGTACTAAATAAAGGGAAAAGAAGATAAAACTGACCTCTCAATTTCAATGGTAGTTTTTGCTGCTAGCGAAGTTAAAAGGGAAAGTGTCTTCATTGTAAAAATAGAGATATCTTTATGGTTAGAAGAGCAGCCACATCAGGTGAAATATCACTGGGTTGTTTTGGGGAGAAAAGTGTAGTTCCTTTGTCCTGGGTTAGTAGCATCTCTTGGTGAGTTTTATGTACTGGCTGCTCTTTCCCGAATTTGCTGCCTTTTATTAGGTGCAGTTTTTAATGGACAATGTGGTAATCTTCAGTCCCTTTGCTTTCCCATTTCTATGTTCCTATAATCTGAACACAATTTTTTAGATTAGTTACATTTTGTAACTATTCATTTTTTCTTTATGGTTTAGCAGACTGCTGGAAAAAATATACTGAAACATGCTTTTGGCAGTCATCACACTGTGATTGTAAAAGTTAAAATCAGAATGAAAGAAAAAATTAAGTACATATAAAAAAGAAGTAGAAAATGTGGCCAAGACTAGATAGCCAATATTTTATTGAACAATCCATGCAACTTTAAATTTGTCTTTTAATTCAAAAGTCTAATCATTTGATAAAAAGGCTTTTCTTTCACATTGATTAAATTAGAATGAGCTACTGAATCATAAGTGTAACAGGGTTAAAAAAGACAGGGAATACTGGGTCGCTTCCCAAAAGGTTCAGTTTCTCTCTCTCCCATGGAGTAATGTGGTTTTGATTTTGTTTGTGAACTGTGCCAAATCTGTCTTTTACTATGATTTGGAGTATCTGCAAATGCCATTTCTTTAGTTAAAATTAGAAGTATGCTTTAGATCTAAGAAGATGTGAGCAAAAAGAAATACGAACATTATTTTTGTGACCTGGGGATGACCTCCTTGGTGCCTGAGTCTCTCAATGAGGGATGTTAATGCCCTTCTATGGGATGGGCCTGTCCACATACATACACAATGGTAGAGAAGTGCTTGCATACAATTGGAAAAGATTTTCAATCCCCTGTACTCAGTACTGTTCCTCTGTTGTTTGTTGAATTACTGTCCTTGAATTAAGAGCTTATCAGATGCATATGGGATCAGGCATCACATCATCTTCCTCTTTCATTGGCATTATTATTTGGTTCACTTTTCATTAGAGAAGTTTTTCTTCCTGAAATGCCCCAAATGCCTCTGCTCTGAATGAAAATTTTGAATAAAGGTAGAGCTTTAAAAAAGGTGCCAAACTTTATCATACCTCTTCATTATACCTTGTCATCCTTCTACAACTGTATAAAATTGAAATGAAATGCAGTAAATCTGAATGGTAGGGCATAGTTTTCCTCTTGCTTTCAGTGCTTTAATATCCATCTGAATTACGGAATTGTGTGGCAAAATATTTCAGCTACCAGTGTTTTATTACACTTACTGAAAAATAAAAATGACTACACAGGAATCATGGTGAAAATGCTCAGATTGATGCCAGATACCACTGATAGCAGTAACAAAAGCCCTTTGGACTATTAGTGAAGGAATTTGTCCTTGGATAAGATGTACATTTCCATTAACATGGTGGTTCCTCCTGCATTGTCAGGAAGGAGCATGTCTGATGTACTGCTAGTAATATAAAAGAGAAAAAAGTTTCAAGTGAGATGAAAGGGGCCACAAAAGATGGATTTGCTGTAGCTTTTTGTATTGCTCAGAGGAAACAGTAATGTAGACAGTGCTAGGAATTACTCCTTGGTTTCTGATCCTGCTGGTCATTGCCCTTTAATGTGCTTGGCATACTGGAGGCATAGTGGGTATAGTGGTAGAACGTGGCTATTGTTTGCCCTTTTGTGAGGAACGTGCCATGTTATTTTGAGCTAGCCTTTGTGCTTGCACTTAGAATAAACTCTAGGTAGGCTCATTTTATATCAAATTGCACAGAGCTCTATTACCATACGTAGAGCTCATTATAAAATATATAGTTCCTCAGCTGGCAGTTGACTTTTCTGCACTACAGGTGCTCTTCAAGGTCAGGGTTGCAATTTCTGTTGTTCTCGACAGACCATATGGACAACTTACTCAAAATGCAGAATTGACTAACTACTCCTTGGAGGGAAAACCCTGTGGAAGCTGTGAGGAAAGCTGAGAAGATAGCAAGCATTATGTTTGTTCCCTATATGAGGAAAAGAATCTGCCTGTTTTTAGGGCAGTAGGATGTGTGCCTCTGAGCAGACCTAAAAGCCATTACAGATCTTTTTTTAACAGTTTGTTTCTATCCTAGGAAAGCTGTTCTGTGTCTCACAGCTATACAGCTGTGCTGTGGTTTGCAATGTCAGGGTCAGTGTCCATATGGATTTTTTTTTTGTCTGGAGCTCCCTCATTTCAAGGCAAAACATCTCTTGAAAGCCTTGTGGATCCACTCCCATCTGCTATTGAGACAATGGATTTGTCTGGTTCAGTTATCTCCATCATTATTCTCAAGTCAGCAAGCTGTTATATGATTCACTTCTTCCTCTTACGCACGAAGCTTGATTTTATTAGCCTCTGCACCAGTTTAGCTTCCTCTCCTTATAGTGCCTTGCTAGGAATAATCACCTTTTTTTTTTCTTTTCTTTTTAATGTTTAAGATGATACGAGGGGCATTTTATGAAGAGTATTTATATCTTTAACATAAGTGGGGGTGACACGATAGACCTCTAAGCATCCAGGTCTGCATTTCACCTCAACTGACTATAAATAAATCATTAAGGTACAATACCAATTTTTATTTAAAATTTTACGTACCATCGAAACATTCTGAAGCCAGTGTTGCAGTGTTTGGATATGTAGTGTTGCTCTACTGATCTTCATCACTCTCTATGCACTTAACCTTCATTTTCTGCTGCTTCATACTGACCTGATTTAACCATTGCTATCTCAAGAACAAGTACAATTGAGATTTGCTGTTGGAAATCAATAGCATTCATACCTTAAATGCAGAAACTTGAGAGAGTGTTAGCTGCTAAAATCAAGTTGGAGGTGAAGTGCAGCAGAAGAACAGATTTCAATGACTCTTTCTTAGCAGTGTTTTACAGAGTTTGCTAGGTTTTTAAGTCTACAATGCAGCTGTATTTTTTCTGGAAAAACACCCCAACAAGGAACAAACCTAGCATCTAAGATGATGAAAGAAGAATTATTTATACCAAAAGGGTGATAGTAAAATAATTTAGAAATAAAAGAAGCTACCTGGGTGTTGTTTCTGAGAATAGGGACATAAATCAGGTTGGTTGTGTTCTGATTTAAATGGTGTCCTCTGTTAGTATTCAAAGGTCAATCTTTAATTTCTTTTTTTTTCCCCACAAAGGAGTAAATTAACAGCATAATTAGCTTTTGCAGTTTGCCTTTGGCTTTCTTACTGTCACTTTGTAAGGTCACTTTATAACACTTTATGTAAACTCCATGGCAAATAATCACAGGAGCTAAGATCAATATATATTAGGGCTCATCTAAGCAAGGGGAGCTGAATAAATATGCCAGTGCAAATGGAGCTCTTAATCTGTAACATGGTGTCTACACAAGGGACATGTTACAGATGTACATTGATGGGGAGATTTTATCCCTTTCCATCTGTTAGCAATGACCAATGCACTTCAGCATCATGTGTCTGAATCACAGATCTGCAGCCCACAAGGTTTTTTCCACAGTGTCAGACTGTGACAAAACAGCAGTGGAATAGAAGCATGTTTCTAGTAAAGAAGGACCATCCAGTGTGAGTAGCCTTGGTGGAGTCACAAGTGCCACTTTGATGCCTCAGAAAGGCTCCTGGAAATCAGGGGAGGAAGTCTGGAGGCTTACCACTAGTTATTCCTAGATCCTTAAGCACAGAAAGTATATTTTTCAAGGACCCAGAACATCCTTGTGAGAAGAATTGTGATACTTTTCAGACACAAATAGCTCTCCTCAATGGGGAGAACAATGCAAATACTTTTGCTGGATGAATATGAACAACATGAGTGTTCCCTCACACACGCTGGTGCAGCCAAGGGAGCGCAGCCCTGAATGCTGCCCAAGCTTGCTTTCCTCCTGGAACATGACCTCTCAGTGAGTTCTGGGGCATGATGCTAGAGGAGGAGGAGCCCTGGCCTGACTTTACTCCCTCAACCCTTTTCAGGTTTACTTTCTGCTCTGTGCACTGCTGGGGAAATCACGGTGCCTGTCATTTCCAGCCTGGAAATTGCCTCTGAGCAAGCTTGTGTTTGCACTTCTGTGTTTTTTGCCTCCCATTTGGCAGAGGGAATCATAGAATGGTTTGGGTTTGAAGGGACCTTAAAGATCATCTAGTGCCACCCCCTCCCCCGATGTGGGCAGGGACCCCTTACATTAGATCAGGTTGCTCAAAGCCCCATCTAACCTGGCCTTGAACACTTCCAGGGATGGGGTAGCCACAGCTTCTCTGGGCAACCTGTTCCCATGCCTTGCCACCCTCACAGTAAAGAATTTCTTCCTAACAGCCAATCTAGTCCTACGTAGCAATGCTTAATTGGGCCTGTATAACTGATTGGGAAAGAATTATTTACATGTTTTCATTGACTTTTTCTTTGTTTGGTTCCATTAATAAGGGAGAGCTTTTGTTTCTTCACCTCATTTGTCCCGCATTTCTGGCCAGTTCTTTGAGTTTAGAGTGTGGAATCTAGGTATAAATGATTTTTTTTTCTGATTTTTGCTTCTTTCCTTCATGAAATGAAGATGAGGAAAAGCAGAGCCCAAATGTGTCTGCTGCTGGCAGCAGTTGTTTGAACTAGTTTAGCTTTGAAATTTCCCGTATGTTTGTTGCATGCAAAAGGAATGAGATAGTTGAGATCAGTCCTTTTGAAGTGCTCTGATGGCTGGCAAGTACCTTCAGAGCTGAAGTGAAAAAACTGATTCCAGAGTTTGCTGAAGAGAGAAAGCTTATTAAGTGAACTTGATGAGGAACCATCATAAATACATGTCTAAATTATGTATCAACTTTCTCTAAGTTGGGTCTATTTTGATGATGAATTGATGGATTGAAAAAAAAATAATCTTTGCTCTATCTGCCAACCAAAACTTGAAGGATACAGTGAGTGCCTTTGAAATGAAAATTCACTTGGTCATACAGAGTTATAAATGGAAAATCCTTCCCTCTTACTGAGCACAGTGGAAGAGCTTAATTGAATCTGTTACATCCCACAGCCAGCATCACAGTGGACGTCGCGTTACTCATGACATCTCTGTACTGCCAGTGTCATTTACAAAGAACACCAGGGTACATTTTGGTCCGTGTTTTTTACTAGCAGTGAGAGCAAAACCTGGGAGGTAAAAAAACCTGTCTCATACTCTGCTAAAAACTGGTAAGAGTAGTTCACGTAGTGGTAAGGATGAAAACCAATTTCACATTTGGTTTCTTGGGAACCTCCTCTTCAATGCTGAGATAATAATACTTGCTGCTGTAACACTGTAATGAATTCTTTAAATGCAAAGTCCTGTTCAGTTTTCCTAGGGCATGAAAAATGCAATTCATTGTAAAACTAATTTGGTTAACCCAGTTGTACATATAGATGGTTATCTGTTGCTTCTAAAATTTTGATGATTTTTTAAATCTGCTTTGAATCAGAGATGGATTTTTAACACCATTACATAAAATGTGGGGATTGTGTATCTCTCATTTCAGTGTTTCTTATTAAGTTAAAAGATTTTGATTAAATAAGTAAACTTGTTTTGCTTTACAAGTGATTTGTTATGATTTAAAGAGTCATCACCACCTGTATTAGATAGGACCGTCAGTTTTTGCGCAGTAGCACCAATCTAGTAGGCAAAAGCTGTTGTAGTCTGTGGTAAAGCAAGTGGGCTTTTCTGGAAATGCTGGATCCAGGGCTGCACACTGCAACAGTTCAGTGTAAGCACACCATGTTGTGGAAAGATCACAGGGATGTGCCAACAAAGAGCTGTAGGTGGGGACTAGAGGAGCTGAGCAGATGCTTTGCCCACTTCTCGTGGGAGGCTGTGCTAAGTCCTGTAGTGCCCGAGTGAGAGTGGGCTGTTGGAAACCTGGAGAAAGCACTGAGTCATGCAGAACCTTTCTGGTGGAAATAGCTGTCTTGAGCATGAGGTAATCTGTCTAGAGAATTTAATTTCCGATGCAAAGACATCTCAGATCCTAGTTTGAAGCCCAACTGACAGACTTTGTACTCAGTAGAATGGGGATTGCATCTTAATTTATGTGTCAAGGCCAGCAGAAACAGAACTGCGGTTTGTGAGCTTTTGCTTCAAGTTCAATGTGCTGTACAGACTTTATTGTTAACTTTAATTTTAACCAGTAGTGTTCAAATTATGAAAATTTCCAGAAAGAGCTTAAAACTGCCCCTGAATCATAGCTGTTAAAAGTGCATGTGTTTTTTTTAAAGCAAGAGGTTCCCAAAAGATCCCTGATTTTCTTTTCCTCTTGTTTTCTTCTCAGTGTATTTCTAGCAGTTAGTGGCAGGAAAGTGAAATGTTAGATTTTTCAAAGGCCTTTGGTGTTGACCTGTTTCTGCTTTTATGTATACCACTTGTGAAACTTCCAGTAGTTTCTCTTCGAGCAATGTTAGACCAATGCTACTTTGTTAGTAAATGTTGCCCTAAAATTATATAAGGCCTTTACAATGATTTAGAAACTACTACTGCATTGCAGCTCTATCTTTCAGTGCTATTTTCACACAAATTGTGGATATCAACGTTTCCACTGCAATGCTGTTGAGGCAAGTTCAAGATATTTAGTTTACAGGGCGTTAGCAATCTAAAATTTCTAATTTGTTCACTTGCCTATTTCGCATCCTCATTTATTTTCTTTTCCTGTCTTACTTTTTTCATAGTCAAAGGAGAAACCCATTTTATAATCTTTGGTTCTTCATGTAGTTATCTCCAGAGAATTTCTGTCTTTTTTAAACTTGTAACAAAAATGTGGAGCATAAGGAGGTCTTCAGTAACATTTAATGAATGAATTTTTTGCCAGCAGGGATTCTGAGATTTTTTTTAATTCCATTTATCTACAAGACAAGTTTACTGATTGCCAGATTAAAGATGACAAGCAACTGTAAGTAATCAGAAACACTTCAAGAACTTTGCTGGCTTTTCCATAAGAAATACAGGAAAGCAGAAGGACTCAATTTTTAAGGGTATTTGAGGCTGATTTGCAAAACAGTTCATTAAGCACTTAAACTTCCCAGTAGTTAATTGGTTTTCTTCCGTGTGGCTTGCACTTCCATTAGTGAAATACTGTACATTTTAAGGCTGTTTGACGTTAGACCATGACTAGTGGCATGACATTGCCTTAACTCGTAGTATATATAATTAGAAGGTGTTAAGCTTTTTGTCCTTACATTTTAGAAATTACTGTCTTTAATGTACAAATACAGCCCAACCTGAAAATGGCAGTGGTTAGTCATCATTAATTGGATGACCTGTCTAGCATTAATGATGTACATGCTGTTCCTAGGAAACTGCAGAAGACCTTGCTGACAGTAAGTGCAGAAGTGAATGGTGACATTCACAATGTTTGTCAGGCACCAGAAGAGCATGACATTTTAAAGTACTTTTTTTCCTCAATCATTTATCAGGTTCTAGTGTACCACACAGTCAATATTGGAGGGTTGTAAAAGCCCTAATGTTGTAATGGCTTAGGGTTCACCAGAGTTACTAAGATAATTATAAACTCGATTGCTGCATTTCATTTCTTAGGTTAGTATCCATTCATTCATTATGACAAACCTCTGTGTCCGAGCTGAAATTAAGCATAAGCATTTATAAATGTCATATGTTGTTATGCAATACGTTTATAAATGTCATATGTTGTTATGCAAGACATACTTTGCTATTATGAATGAGAGATTATAGTTTGTCAAGATGTATCATCAGAAAATTAATAAAATTATTGAAGAAGAATTTGAAATATTCAGCCAATGGAAATATTCCTTTCTGTTTATTATTATATCTTGGACCATGGGACTCCATTAAAACAATTTGACTTTTTTTTTTTGTGGGAGTCAAATAAAGAGAAAAGCCTGTTAAATTTCGTCAAGCTGCTGCTTCCTTAAAGCCACCTCCAGTTCTGTAGTGGAACTAAAGTTTTTCTACTGGTTTGAAGCACCTGTTTAAAAGTTCTTTGTCAAATCAACATTTACAGTCTTATTAAGAAAAAAACAAACCTCTGTGAGGAGCTGCAGTTACAGAACCTTATGAAGGGTGATTAAGGTCTGCATTAAATGGCTCATGAAGGATTAATGAGAAGAGCAGCTCTTCTTTTAGCTAAGTAGCTTGCTACCAACAGGTGACCCAAAGGCTGTTTTCTCCATGGGCTGGGCTGTTTTCCAGAGAGGGCTGACACTTGTAGAAAGGGTGTGGCAGGACATGTTCTATGAATAGACCAGAAAAACCATAAACTGTTAAGGCTGAACAACCTGATGGCTGGAATCCTTGGTGTTTGAGGTGTCTGTCTTAGCCCATGCAGAGAAGGAGGAGGAGCTGGTTCTTTTGGGAGCTGTAGTGGGTCTGGGATCCTGACTGCTTAACTCAGCAAACAGAGTGGTGGGCATTCTTCTGTTGGCCTCAGCAGTCTGTCCTTCAGCTTGGACTTCATTGCCCTAGAAAACGAGATGATTAGGAAAGAATTTAGGTAGAATTGGAGCCAAAAAAGAAAAAAGGTCCCCAGAAGGTACACCCTGAGTTGCAGTTTTTACTTTTAACAAGGCAGGCAGGATTTGCATTTGTATTTAAGGGCTTCATTAACTGCAAAGGTATATCAGCAGATAGTATCCTGTGGAAGGTCCCTCAGCTTTTTGGGCACTGTGGTGATAACTAATGAATTTAGCACCATTGTCCCTTTCTCCAGAATGGACTCCCTGACTTTGCTGACGGTGGGTATGAACAAGTATGAACAAGTGGACTGCTAATTCTCCCACTGCTAGCAGGTAGCATTAATTTGTTTCTGCTGAAATAAACAGTAAAAATTGAGTTTATTTTCCATGGAGCGGCAGTAAAATTTGGAAGTGAGCAAGACCCATTGTTCTCTTAGATGTAAATTCCACTGTTGAAATTATTGAATTTTTCTAAGATTGTTGGATGCAGTATGAATTTCAATACCTTCTTATATTGAGCAGAAACCCAGTATTTGTTTGGTTGCTATGCCTAGAATTAAGAAAACAGGCGTCACAGAGAAGAGATACCACATGTGTGGACCAGGCAGCCTTGTTCTCTGCAGCCAAAGGCTTGATAGGAGATGGGTTTCTTTGCTTCAGAGACAGGGATAAGAAAATGCCTAAGGGAGCTAAAATATAAACACAGAAGTTATGTTTTGAAGCACAGCTGTTATTCAGCTCTGTTATCTTTCCCTTTTCATTGTTTTTGCATTTGCTTTTAGATTGTTTCTTTAACTCTTGGTTTGCCAGCAAAACTTGGAGTTCTGCTGATGCCTCGCTGCCAAGAGGATACTTTGAATACTGCATTCATACTTTGTGTTATAAGTGATGTAATTTTTCTTAATCACTACAAAAATGGTCATTGTTCTGTTTCACTGAAA
>NW_008690806.1:105851-106956 GCF_000695815.1 Acanthisitta chloris | reverse complement strand
AACATTTTCCTGTCCAAGTCATCCATGCCATAATGAGGTTTCTAAGACGAGACTGGATGTGGCGCTTAGTGCCATGGTCTAGTAATGATGGTAGGGTTAGACTCAATGATCTTTGAGGTCTCTTCCAACACAACTGATTCTGTGATTCTATGATTGGTATATTTGATTGTCCCTTATTAGTCTTCCTAAGGAAAATGGGGCTGATCTCTTCAATCACATTTCACAGAAAACACTTTCCATATTTCCAGTGACTTGTTAGCTCTTCCTGAACCTTTTGCTCATTTGGGATGGGTCATTATGACTGAAGATATGCTATAATGAGGCTATACTCTTAGCTCACTATAGACACTCTGTGACTTGTTTCAGGAACCATTCTAAACATTGTTAATGATCCATTGGGAAGGAGACCAAGTAATACCCTATGGGAAACATATGTTTCTCTTTATTCATTTGAACCAGGCCTATAAAATTCAAGTGGGTGAGAAAGGTGTTTGATTAATGCATAAGGCTGGGAATCAGGAGAAATTGTTTTTCGTTCAGGCTTCCTTAGCAATGTCCTAGGGAAAAGTGCTAGTGCAAAATGCAACTGTGTTCATATTTATGGCAGTAACAATTTTGCCTGTTAGCTCATGAAGCATTTTTCCCATAAGTGACATGTCAATATGCATATGCATGAGTATTCTGAGTATGTGTGATGTGCAGTGCTGTGTTTTTTATTATATAGTATCCATCTGTTTTCATGGGATCAGGTTGATTGTGTGGTCTGATTACGCTTGATGATTAAACCTCTTGCATTCCCTGGTATTAACAGATAGGAAGAAACAGTAAATGGGAGCTCAATGCCAAAGGAGGAAATGAAGGAGTTTAGTTACAGTAATGGCATTGTGTCTGTCAGATAAAATGAAACTTTTTCACTAGAAATCTTTTTAACCCATCTAGAAAATATTCAGGGACGGATCCTTATGTACAAAACCAAATTAGCTGGAAGGAGGGGAAGTCACAGTATTGATAGCACTGTGTCTGCTAGCATCTTGTCACTGGATTAAGGTTAACGAGAACAGACCGAAGGGTCATAAGTAGATATGGCTGTGTGCTTGATTAGCAA
>NW_008690806.1:74353-105825 GCF_000695815.1 Acanthisitta chloris | reverse complement strand
TGAATTTGCCCCTCTAATAGTGCTAAAGGCTATCACAAAGTGTGTTTGAAGAGTTTCAGGGCCTATAATCAGCTGACTGTTTGATTAAAGCAGTTACAACTGAACTGCATTGTAAAAGGAAAAAGATAAGGGAAAAGGACCTTCAGCTCAGAAAACTATATATTCCTTACATTTGTTCCAGGACAATCCTTTTAATCTCATTCAGTTATTTACATGTACACTAAAACCTTTCTGGACTTAGGCTCAAAATGTAGTCTTAAAAAAAGTAAATCCTTCACTGCACTATGAGACATATCTTGTGTGGGTTTAATGTTCATGGTTATGAGAATGAGACTAATGAGCAATTGGGAATATTGGATGGCTTATTTATATAGAGAATAAATATGTGTGTATATATATGTATAAATATATATATATTGAACATTGTTTATTATATATGACTATACAATATGTATTAAATTTACTTTTTTTTTTATATAATAATAATCAATTGATTACTATATATGGAATATTAAGCATATATTTAATGCTGTTTATTTGACTGCTAAATGGAAATGATTAGTTTTGTGAATTAGGTTATTGCACTTGCTTCATCAAGTCTGAGCTGAATATCCAAAACATCTGCTGAGTAAGATATTTTTGGATCACTACAATCAACAGCTGTTCCCTGGCAATGCTTTTGTGAAAGAATTGCAGTTTAATGCATATGTAGTGCAAAAAGCTTAATGTAATCTTGGAGAGAACATTAAAGATAAGAAGCTCTGTTAGTGTCAATTTATATATTTAAAAATTGCCTAATCAAGGCACACTTTTGTAGTATTGAGGTGTCAGTTGTATTAGATCTCAACAGTAGCAATGTTAATGTCAGGACTTAGCATTTATTTTGGCACACTGTGTTGTCCTCTGGTCTTCTCTCTCCCTTTGACAAACAATTGAATATTAATTAGTAGTTTTTTAGTCAGAGTTTAGAAGAAAACCTAAATCCACTTTTCTGAAGAAGGTTTGAAGCTTCTTGGAGATACTGTGCCCAGCTGTAGTAACAGTCATACTCACATCTCAGGTGTGCTGTATGATCTAGTCCATGGGTGACTTTTATATGTTGTTCTAAGACATGCTCTTACTTTTTCTTGCAGGAGAACCAGAATTTAAATATGTTGGGAATATGCATGGGAATGAAGCTGTTGGAAGGGAGTTACTCATCTTCCTGGCTCAGTACTTGTGTAATGAATACCAGAAAGGAAACGATACTATTATCAACTTGATCCACAGCACACGGATCCATATCATGCCATCTTTGAACCCAGATGGTTTTGAGAAGGCAGCGTCCCAGGTTTGTAAGGCTGTGTGTATAAGAATAGTTATCAATGTCTATGTCAGCCCTAAGATCATGTTGTCACTTGGACTAGCAGTTGTGTTGCTAGTGATCGGTGGTGGTTGTTGAATGGAACAACGTACTTCAAGTATTTCCTAGTAGTACAGTAGGCTTGTTCTGTTTAACAAGGATTTTATCCTTGACTTTTCAACAAATAACCTTCTCTCTTGTGAGTTTACTGCAGTTTAAAATATAAACATAAGATAAAATATGCTTATGTTTGGTGCATATTCTTTTGTCTAAGTTCACTGACTGGACTGCTTCCTGAACAAGTAACTTCTAGTAATACATGATGTTTCAAAAGTGTTAGAAAAGGGAAGTTTGATGTTTTCTAAGAATATTCTTGTGTAAATGCACTTACAAGAATTATTCATGTTCATCATAACTTCATCCCAAAGCAACACATTTTGTGAGCCATCTTTTTAATGTAAAGAACTTTCATTCTAAATTTTGGGCGTAAGGTACTTTACATTATTAGTCAAGAAAATGTAGTATGCATTTTAGGATGATGAGTCAGTCACAAAACACATAATGTGTGAATGCAAAATTAGCAAATGGAAGCCAGGTAGGACCCTGTTATATAGATTCTGGTGTGTATCACATTCTAAACAAAAACAAGAATTTTCTTGTTTGAAAGGTGAATTTCTTTTTTTAAATGAATATGGAAACTTTGAAACCTTTCATGTGACTATTTATTTATGATTAAATAAGTAAAACCTTATTAAGGTCTTTATTAAAATGATGCTCATGAAGTGTTAAAAACCCAACAGACCTATTTTAAACTATATTCAGTCGTACATCTCCCTCTTGTGGCAGTGAAGCAGAAGCTGTCCTCAAACTGGTGCAGTATTTTACTCTGTAGAGATTCTGTAATATTTGAAACTTTTGCTCTTTAGCCAAAGTACACCTGCTTTTATTTGGTTGCCTTACAAGTTAAATATGATTTATAATGCAATTTGCTTTAGTGCTGCTGTTATTCTAATTTAGAAGTATCTTGATCCTGTACACAATGTGTGACAGTAGATTCAATGTACCCCAAGATTAAAACCAGTAAGCAAACTAAGCCTCCTTTAAAGAGTACTGAAAGCTTCCAGAGACAAGCTAGGAAAAACTATGCATCCTGAAGGCATTTTCTTATTGCAACCAAAACTTATTTTAGAGAATTAGCTTAAAGAAAAGATTTTGCAAAAATTCTCATTGCATCTTTATTCATTGCTACCATTTCAGTGAACACAGCTGGCAGGCACAACAAAAGTAAAAGTCTTGAGTAAAGATTAAGGTCCTTCTTTACCCTGAAAACATTTAGAGGAACTTTGAAACAAGTGTGAACATTCCATGTGGCTCGTGGATAAATCTACAGCTGCTCTGAGTCTTGCTAAAAGTAGGTCTGTAATTTACAATTATGGGCATGAGGCAATGGGGAAAAGCCAAGTCTTGGAGGAAGACACAGCTGTTACTGAAAATCTGATACTGCTGGAAATTTGGCCCACCCTTTGTCCAAGTGTGCCACTCTGAGGATAATCCTCTGTTCCAAGACCCTCAGTGAAATAGAGATTGGTTTTGTTCCCACAGAGCTCTAGGAAGAAATAGGCATGACTCAGCTCTTGGTGCTTCAAAAGTTTTTGCTACCATATGATCCTTTTTATTCTCTAGCACATGAGAAGTAAACACACTTATACCCATATAAAGTTTGATATGTAACCTGAACCTACTCCTCTCATACCTCTTTCTCTTCCCTTTCCTCATTCAGCCTGGTGAACTTAAAGACTGGTTTGTTGGTCGAAGTAATGCCCAAGGGATAGATCTAAACCGAAATTTTCCCGATCTTGATAGAATAGTCTACATTAATGAGAAAGAAGGTGGCCCAAACAACCACCTTCTGAAAAACCTGAAAAAAGCTGTGGACCAGAATCCCAAGGTAAGTAGGGGATGAATATCGGGCCACATAGATGCTCATCTCTTCCCTTTTATGCAAGCAAACACGCAGTGACCTCTAAGAGCTGTGTGTATGGTCTTTATGATTCAATTTCTTCTGAATATTTCATTTTGTTATATTTATCCATCTGACGCTTCTTGTATTTTCCTCAAAATGGCTTGCTGTAGTAAATTCTTTTGATCCATATTGCTTCATCCTCAGACAATTCCTCAGTCAAAAGATGTTTTATATTTTTTTGTGTAGCCTTCTCCTTTGATTTGAAGCTATTCTTGTAAATATTCTGCATTTTTACTGTTGGCAGAAATTCACTTGTGTATTGTGCTTAATTGCGTTGCTGGCTGGATAGTTGTTCTCACATATAACACATGCATTTTTGTTAAGCTTAAGCCTTCAGTATACAGCCATGTATCTGGAGGGATTTTTAGCTGCTTGTGTTTACCCCCAGAGGAGGTTCTAGGAAATAGTGTTGTGACTGCAGTCTCATAGGACTGTGGCCTTAATAACTATATTCTGTCTTCAAATGGTTAAATAAACTAGTTTTACTTTCCATGCAGAGAGTAGGCTGCATCCTACCAACATTTATTTTGCATTAGTTTATTTTCCTTGGTTTAAAATTCGGTGGGCTTTTTTTATCCACACTGGGGAGAAGTAAAAGATTGAGATAGCTTTAATTGTAGTCTCATTCTGAGCTAATTTACACCAGTTTTAGACTTAATCTACTTAATTTAATTATAAATCTAATGTAAAGGGCTGATTTAGTTCTCTCTGAAGCGAAAATAAGCGTGCTGCTCATTTAACTGTCTGGCACAATATATGTGATAATAATTAAGCCCACTGTATTTAATTGAATGTTTCTACATTGAATTATCAATTTGTAACTGCTGGTCATGCAATTTTGTCTTAGCTTGCTCCTGAAACAAAAGGTGTCATTCATTGGATTATGGATATTCCCTTTGTGCTCTCTGCCAATCTTCATGGAGGAGACCTCGTTGCGAACTATCCTTATGATGAGACTCGGACTGGTATGTAAAGAGAAGTTAAGATGAAATAGTAGGTGATGGAAATCTCTTTCTATACTTATTTCTCTGCTAGCTAAAGTCCACTTTGTAAACATCATGTCATTGCATTGTAATGACTTGTTTTATCATATTAATCACATGTTTAAAGGTAGTCATTCTATGACCATGTTTTCTAGTTTTGAAGGTGATAGCTTGTTTCAGTAGACTTACATCACAAAAAATGATGTAATACCTGAGGGATTCATGGTCCCTCAGATACTTTAGTCAAGGTAGCTTAACTCTTAAATTAGCTGGAGCTGTTTGTACCCTGTTAAATGAAGTGAGAAAGATGTGTCTAGGCTAAGGTTTCTTGCACCTTTAAAAAATTAATTTCTGAAAGCTAAGTCTGCTAAGAGAAAAATCCATCATTGTTGCCACTTTCTTAGTATTGGTCCCTTATTAAAAGGATCACATTGTGACGGAGATGGTGTCATTAGTACACACCAATATTTGTTTGTTTTTTCTGCTACTAGGGGATAAGCACATATCTGAAGTCATGATACTGTTTGTGATTCTGTATGTGAGAAGTCTACTTTCTCACATAATTGCAAATCTTTTTGATATCTAACCATAAAACTCTTCAGGAAGAGACCTGTGTCTTTGTACTGTGTGTACTTCTAAAAGGATATCTAAAACCTAGAAAAGCTTAGGTTTTCTGGTACACTTTTAAATTAGTATTTTCATAAATATTAAGACTGATATGATTGGTCACTTTAATAATAAAGCAACCTGGTACAGACAATTGATAAATTATTGGGAAAATGTTAATGTTCTTAAGATAAAAGTATATTAATTATCTTGTGATGCTACAGGACACTTACCTGTGCACAGAGAATTTGCAGGTACAGTTCTGGTGTGCAGTGCTGGCAATCTAGCTTGTGAGCCCTTTTAATAATACTTGTTCCTGGTCTGTTTTACCTCCCTAGGCACTGCTCATGAATACAGCCCCTGCCCTGATGATGCTATTTTTCAAAGCCTGGCTCGCAGTTATTCTGCTTTTAATCCTGCTATGTCTGATCCAAATAGACCACCGTGTCGTAAAAATGATGATGACAGCAGCTTTGTGGATGGAACCACCAATGGTGGTGCATGGTACAGTGTCCCGGGAGGTGAGCCCCACTGCTTGGGGGTTCCATTTCATCGGTTGTTCCGAGCTTGAGTTATGTTATCCACAACTTTTGGCCTGGTTGAGGCTAAATCAAAGGCTGATCACTCATCACAGTACATCTATAAAATCCCATGAAGCTCATGGTGATGCTTGTTAAAATATTTCTTTATTATTGCTTTTTCCACAGTGTTCCATCAGTCAGGGTTCATGTCATTGCAAATTTAATAGTTCTGCAGTGGGCGAATGGTTGCTCTGCTATCATGAGAGCTTAAGGTCTGGGATGTTTTTTATGAAAAGACTGAAAAAATCACTGACAAACCCTGATGAGAGTAGGTTACTGATGGTTCATTTAAGCCTCAATAGTGAAGGCTTCCTGAAGGATGTGGGGTGGCCTGGTTTTGCAGTGTTACAGACAACAGCAGTTTGGCCTTTGATTTCAGAGGGAACAAAACCAGCCATGAAGATACTTGCATCTCCATACTTTGTGGCTTGGTTAGTGCCTGATTCCTGCCTAGGTGCTGTTCCCCTAGACTTTGGTAGAGCCTTCTGTGCTAAGAGGAACAGCAGAGCTACTGTGAGCACATCCAGACTGATTTTCCACGAGGCATGTAGCCTCAAATGAGACATTTTGTTCAAATGAGACATTTCATTCCTTGCCACTAAGAATTTTGATATGTCATTTTCTTTGTAAACTGAGGCAAATAACTGTTGAGATACCTAAATCTCTCAGTCTTCTGTCTCTGCTAAACTTGGAGTGAAAACTGAGCTGGAGATTTGTGACCTAGAAATTCAGCTTGCATTGGAGTGATTTGCCTGTGCTTTTGGCTTTGTTGATTTATAGCAGATAACTTTGAACACACAAATAAGTTTTATTGTTTGCTTTCCTTTTAATATTCAATTACAGTCTCAGAATGAATATTAACTTTGTACCTGGAGTGAGTAGGAATCTTTCAAAGCCTAAGTGGTAGCCTAACTCTGCTTCTCTTATGTAAAAGGGGTACTAGAAGAATAAAATAATGAAGCTTATGTGAAGAAATTAGAAACAGAACAATGACTGGTAGTGCTCGCAAAGCCAGCGATCACCAGTTTATTCTTAGAGCTGTTATTCCCAATCTTCACAGGGACAGCATATTTCCTCCTTTGTGGTACCACAGGTACTAGGTAACAGGAACCTAGTAGAATATTGACATTTCTGAATATAACTGAAGAGCAAAAATTTCCCTTTGTGTGAGGCTTTCCACAGACTTTGAATTAGAATAGTCTTGACAAAACAAAAGTTGAAAAACTTGAAAAAAAGTAATATAAACAAAATTTTGAGAGGTTTAATAGTTAAAATTTCTTTCAATTCAGTCAAAAAATTATCTTAAATATTAAATATTAACTATAAAAACATGTCCATGTGTAAGTTAGCTTCTTTTTCCTTAGGAAAATGCTATGAAAACCAGTTTTTCCATTGTTTTGATGAAATGCTTTGATTCTGACTAAACTGCACATGCCAAAGGCACATTTTTCCATTGGGTAAACCTTTTTGGAAAGTTTGAATTATTCAATCTTTTTGGATCTCATTTTAAGTTAGACTGCAAATTCCCCAGGTGAACTCTTTTTCTCATGTGTTTATACAAACTTTAGTAGGCAAGAATCCTAGTTCTAAGCAGGATCTATGATCCTAATATGGTGCAGCTAATAAAAAATAGAGAGATGACAATATACTTTGGACCGTACAACATGAATCTGCTGTGTTGTGTTTTGTTTTTTTTCCCAAGTGTAGAAATCAGCTGACGAGCCATGACTTTTGAACTAAACTTTCATGGTAGTGTTTGCCACAGGCTGACTTAAAAAAACAAATATAAATCAGTAAAATTGTTCTCTCCATGTCTAGTGCTAAGAAAAATAACTAAACACTGCTTAGTTCAAGTGAAAATTTTCTTGGAATCTTTAGTTTGAAAAGCTCTGTCCGGAAACTGAAATGAGGCAATTATGTTGTGGGTTGTATCAGTGACCTTTTGCTATGCATATGGTAACACACACAAAGTTAGCTGTGGCAGAAGCTGTTGAAAAGCTATTTGAATTGCTTTAGGAAAAGTAATCCACTGTATATCCTTAACCAGAGTTCAGAATTTATCAAGAGAAACTCTAAAGACCTTTTCTCTGTGGTATCTGCTCCTATCAGAGCTAAGGTGGTGCTTCTCTTTTGGGTTGCTATGGGCTGTTGTCCCCCACTTTCTCCTTTTTCCTTCCTTTCCTGCTCATCTGCTAAAGCTACGCATTCCTTTATCTACCAATCACAGATCCAGTACCCACTCTCGCCCATTTTGTATCTATTCCCAGTCATCTCCTAGATGTTGCCTTTGGCAGTACCTCATCAGACCAACAGCTCTGACCTAGAAAAGGATGAATTTTCATTCTAATGAATTACTAAAGGTGCTGTTGCCCTATAGAGATTATTATGGTGCCCCAAGTTGTGCAGCATCAATTCTTTGCCCATGTCATTCACCCACAGGAATTTGTACCTTCTGTAAAAGACAGCATTGCGTGGTGAGCCAACAGCAATCTTAACTGGATCCTCAATATGCAAGGCTAATACATGGGTGGCACTCTCATGTGACTATGAGTTGCTTTTTCATGTTTTTCTGCATACCTGGGTTCTCTCAGTAGGAAGGCTGAATGTCTGGTGGCAGAAACATCTGGTAGCAATCCTTGTCTCAAACTGGAAGTAAGGATGAACACATCATTGCATTCATGTTCTGTCCTTCCCTTTTGCCTGACCTCAGGATTTCCTTACCAATTTTATGCAAGGTGACAGTTTTCCTTTCAGACTTTGGGCTTTTGGGATGGAGAGAGGGGATGATGTACAGGAATATTTGACACCTTCTTCTCTCTTAATACACTTTGCTGTGAGGTTTTTTGCACATTTGCTTGTTTAATAGTTACTTCCTTCTGTAGAGCAGAGGCACAGAGAAAATAGCTCCCCCCAACAGCACCTTTGTGCTAAATCTGTTGCCATGATGCCTGTTACACTTGTACTATTTGTCATCTTTAAGTAGTTGATCCCTGTAGGTTTTTCAGAGACAGCAAGCAAAGGCAAAGAGGTCATTCTATGTTCAGGAAAGCCTTTTAAGCCATCAGACTCTGGGGAGAAACAAGTCTGTACACAAAACCCATGCTGTTTTTAGCAAAGTTCTTCTCCCAGTCATCAGCATCAGCATGTAATTAATGATTTCACTTATGCACAAGAAAGCCAAATTAAATTTGCACAAATAGGTTTAATTTTGGCATTTCCTTAGCTGTTGAGTGCATAACTTTTCAACATCCCTGATGGTTTTTTAATGTACCTTTTATGTGGAGTATCTTTTTGGGACTATAAATGAGAAGAACAGATAATAGTGAATTACTACCTAGCCACATGCTTATTCTGCTTGGTCTGTCATTAAAGAGTCACCTGAGTGTAATCAGATTCGTGTCATTGCAAAAATAGCTATTCAAAGCAGCTTACATTGCTGTACTAGTAGACTATTGTTTAAGTGTCTTTTATTATTTTCAGATAAATCACTCCTGTCACTCAACTAATTCCTAACTTGAATTACCAGTTTTGGAAGAAGTGTTTAGGATTTCATACATGACATGTAGGAGGCACATGTTCTCCCCAATATGCATGAGGCTCAAGTTCATCCTGTCCCATTAAAGGTGGCTGTCTTTCTCTGTCTAGAAGCTGAACTAGCTCCGTGCTGTAGCTTGTAATTAAAGTCTTAAGCATGGATACCAGGGACACACCCTGCACTCCACTTTCTTTGTGAAGCTTGTCATTCCTTTGGTAAAACCTAAAGAAATTAATTTTCCCCCATACTCTAAGCTTATTTATATAAGCAGTAACATAGAGACACTGTAGTCTTTGAAGACACTGGAGCAGTGCAACAGAGTCTTTCTGTTCTCAGTTTTAAAGTTCTCATGGTCAGCAATGAAGGGCATTCATTGCTGGATCTCAGTTATTTCTGAGCTTTGCTAAGCCTTTCTGATCTTCAGAGAGTCGTTCCTGTGAAAGTAGAAGAAAGTTACTGCTGTAGTTTGTTAAAATGAGAGGCTTTGGGAGTGCGATGATGTGCATGCACGTGATACCATGTGCATAACAAGAAGGTGTAAGGCAGGCAGAAGATCTGACTAGTGGCAGCAAAGTTGCTGCAATGTTGAACAAATCTTTAGAAATGTATTGATTTCTTGGATATTGCACTAATCACCATATTGAACGGGGAGGTAAAGAGCACACAGCCTGATGCACTCCAGATGGCATATGTTGTAGGCCACAGTTTAGATCTATGCCATCCTTACCCCATTCTCTGTCCCAGAGTTTCAGATCATCACCTGCAGTTCAGTGATGCAAGCCGAAGTTTTTCAGGAGCAACACATAAACTGTGGACCAGGACAGGAGCTGGGAAACAAACTACAGGATATGGACATTGTGCATAAAGCTGGCAAATATTGCTTTTTTATTCCATTCTAGAGAAACTAGGGCACCCCTGAGTAATACCTTGGGGCGAGGGAGAAATTTCCTGAGAATTGGAACAGTAATGGTCGATAGATGTTGGTACCACAGTAAAATTACATCATGCCCTTTAGCTCCCAGTTCTTCTCTTCATTCATTCATCTTTCTTTTAGAAGAAATTAAAAAATCAAGAGAAGGAGCATTATTTAGCATCTGGAACAGATGCCTGGCAGTCAGCACTGCTGTCAGGATTTTACTCATGGCTCCATTGCTCTCTTGCTGAGTTCTGCTGAATGGTCTGTCTAGTGTTCTGTCTGTTGGAACATCAGAGCCATCCCTCCCAAGAGCACCTTTGCCTTCTGTGTCCTCATTTTCCAGCCATCCAAAATGGTTTAGAAAAAAAAAAAAATTTTTAGCAATCTGAAAAGTCTCTGTTCCTATCAGTAGTTAGTGGTCTTGTTGCCTGATTGGCAGAAAATAGACTCTCCATCCTAATGCATTGTCAAAATCCCACCTGACTCAATCTGTTTGCTGCCCTCAGGATTCTCTTTTGGATATGACATGAGCTTTCTGGACAGTTATGTACCAGTGAACAACACTAGTGCTTTGGTAAAGAGACTGCATTAGGTCTTGTATGGAGGAACATAGAGCTGAATGAATCAGTTGCCTTAGAAGCACTTTTAAATTCCTCAGTGAACCTTTGTGGAGGAGCTCAAAATGCTTGATAGCCTTTTTCTTTTCAGTCATCCATTTGAGAATACACTGACTCTGTTAGCTAGATAGACTGTGAAAGCAAGGGATAGTTCTACATGGGCTTCTGCAAAGAATATACTTAGAACCCTTCTGTCCAGCCACAGTCCTCTCCAAGCTGGCTGATCCAGTTATAAAACTGGAAACCTCTGGTTATTGATGGAGTGATTTGGGAAAACAGCCAATATATATCCATGTAGTAAGAGGAGGGGCTCAGAAATGTAAGAGAGTACGTATTTTCCACCAAATGTTTATTCCTAGTGATGATGCTACTACATATATTTTTAAATTTCTGTGATTGAGGTTGCATTGACAACTCTTCCCTCTTGAAAGCTATCTAGTATTGATTTTGCAGAGGTATTGAGTAGGTGGGGAAATACCCCTATCCATAGAAGAACTTTCATGTAAATAGTTTATAGAAGTTTTCATATGTATTTTTTTGTGTAAAAAAATTAGAACCTGTGCAGAAAATCTTGACAAACAGATGTTTTTCATGTAAAATGTTACTAATTTGAAAAGCTGTTTTCAGAACACAGCTCAACACATTTTTGACCTATCTTTATGAATCTGTTTTTCAGTATCACTTTATTATGTCAAATTTGCTTTATTATTGTCATTCTTCTTGGCTTATGAAGTGATAATCCTTTTTTTTTTCATATGGATATATTTTAGCCATGATCTGAAAAAAGTTTCTGTTCCTGAAGAGAAAAAAATTAATTTCCATGTCAGCCATCCAAAAATGTCTGTGGTAGGAGTATAGAGGGCAGATACAGCATCAAGTAGAAGTACACAGGCCGTGTATCAGGTCTTTTCTAAACTTTCCCTGGGAAGAAAATGGTTTTTGGAATTAATTGTCCTGTTGGTTTCTCTGATTTAAAGCTTCTGAATTCAAAACTAAACAGATTAAGTGGAACTGCACCTATTGTATTTATAGATGTTCTTAATAGTCTCAGCATCTTATATGTCCCCCTTTATTTACTTCAGGACAATGCAAAATGCATCACACTCTCTTTTCTGGTGTGGAATGCAGGATTTCAATTACCTCAGCACCAACTGCTTTGAAATCACAGTGGAGCTTAGCTGTGAAAAATTTCCACCTGAAGAAACTCTGAAGGGCTACTGGGAGGACAACAAGAACTCCCTCATCAATTACATTGAGCAGGTAACACAAAGGAGGATGGCAAAACTCTGGTTATTTTACATAAAACTTGTAAACTTGTGCCAAGTGAACATCTAATTCAAAACTTCATATTAATCAAGATGTTGCTACGTAATTCTTTCCTGTCTCTAAGGTGGTGAGTCCAGTTGGATATTTCTAAATAAGTGGAAGGGGAAGAGAAGGAAGATGTTACACTATGGAATTCATCTTACCTGACTTAAGCTGTTGCGGACATTTAATTGAAATCACTTGTATTAGCTTCCTCAGTGAAAAGAAATACACATCCCCAGATGTAATTTGCTCTCCCAGCACTAGTGTATATACTGAGAGAGATGGATTGCCCTCTGCTGATAGGAAAGTGTGCGTGTACAGACAGGGGATGGATCACTCTGTGGATGTTCAGGGAACCTAAGCAGCTGGACTAGACTGTACCTGCCTGACAGTTCAGTGTAATGTCGTGGGACAGCTCTAATCATGGTTTTTTAAATACTCTGTTGCTCTCTGATTGCCTGAGCTGCTGATACTCAATGTAGAGCTGTCAGTGTGATGACTTCATTAATAATTATACCAAATCTTGTAGAAGTGTAAAGTATTGTCATGGATTTAGATAATCTTGTGCTAATGGATTGTTAGAAGATAAGAGTCATTAAATAGATCTATGTGTGTGTGGTGGGGAGCGTGGGGTTCTTTTTTGCTGTTGATTTTTCTTTGTTTTGAAATCATTTCGTGCCAATGTATCAGGCTGCACTGAAATGATGGTTCCAAGCAGTGCAGGAGTATCAAATTGCTGAAACCTGAATATTGTAGTGAATGATTACAAGTATATTTGATACCATTAATGTCTGCACACCTGAGACTGTGAAATCAGAAACAGAGAGCTGATCAGTTAATGCATTAAATTCTTTATTAACTTTTTTTTGTGCAGAAATGCTTTAGTTAGCCAGAAATCTGAAATGTTTGAATATTTGAGTCATACTGCTCTGTTAGTAAGTTACATGTGGGTTGGCAAAAGAGCTGTACCTGCCCTGCAGATTTTTACCCATTGATGATGGGATCCATCTCAAATTGTTCATCTACTTTGCACATGGGTTAATTTTCTCTGACTCACGGAAAACTGTATTGTCACTGCATTTTCAAAATTACTCATGTGTAAGATACTATTTTCCCAACTTCCTTTGCTCCCATGGAGCTGCTGGTTTTATCCTTGAAGTTCAGATGGTCTGTTTGGCCTTAGTTTTTCTCTTCTTGCAGGATAAGGGGTCCAGCTCCCCAGTGATTGCTGAGGACAGTGCAGATCCATGCTCTCTGATTTTCTAAGCTGATCTGCCTTGGGCTTCTCCCACAGTGTAAATTAGAGGAATCTAAGCTAAATTTTATCAGCTGAATAACCATAGTTGTTTTTTTAGGCTGTCTTTCAAAGCTTTTCAGTGCAGTCATTAATCCCTAATATGACAAAATGTGCACATATATTATGCTTTTATATTATGTTTTACCACATGTTGTTGACCTTATTTATTTTAGATTCATCGAGGAGTGAAGGGCTTTGTTAAAGATCTTCAGGGCAATCCAATAGCAAATGCTACGATTTCTGTAGAGGGGATAACCCATGACATTACATCAGGTGAGTGTGGAACCTCAGCAGAACAAGAAGTGCTGGGATATACTGCTCCTCCTCTGCTTAGCAACCTGGAGCATTTCACATCTTTTTAGCTGACGCTTTAAGGAAGCAAAATTGTGAAGCCAGGAAAGCATGTTGTGCCTCAAGAAGCTCGTTGCCTGCAGAATTTCATGAATCTTTCACACACACTTAGTCTAATATATATTTATTTGGATTTTTTTCTTCTCCACAGCCAAGGATGGTGATTACTGGAGATTGCTTGTGCCTGGAAATTACAAACTTACGGCCTCAGCACCAGGCTATCTAGCAATAACTAAAAAAGTGGCTGTGCCCTTCAGCCCTGCGGTTGTGGTAAGTGCTCACACATGTGTTGGCTTATCATCTGTTGTATATTTAAAAGGTTTCTTTTTTTCCTTCATGATGTACCTGTAAGTAGGAGGTGATTTTTCAGAATATTCCAGAATATGCTAATGTAGAAAGTCTGGAAATCTAATCTTTTAGTACTTGATGCACCAGCCACTGAGAGTCATCTCATTTAATTTCTTGCTGGTCTTACTTCTAATGAAAAAAACAGAGAAGGGTAATATTGAGATGCTTAAACTTTTTTTATTGGTTGATGTGGGAATAGCCAATCAGATAGATATGCTGGTATTGCACATATTTATATCAGCCTTGAGACACTTTGGAATTAACCTAGCCTAAAATAGAAGGTACTGCCCTAAGCCCCATGTCTGTGTTAAGCAACTTCTTGCAATAAATGACTCTCAAAAGCCTTGTTCTCTTTCTACAAGTCTAACTGACATTTTTGATTGTTTCTCTTACTTAGGTTGATTTTGAACTGGAGTCATTGTCTGAAAGAAAAGAAGAGGAGAAAGAAGAGTTGATGGAATGGTGGAAGATGATGTCAGAAACACTAAATTTTTAAATTAGGATTTTGGCTTTCCAGCTTTTAATCTATTATATGTTGACTTAGTATAATGTACTGTGGAAACTCCCTATATTCTAGACTTTGTGCACTTCACAATAATTAACTTTGAATTTTTCAGTCATCTTTTGATTAATATGATTACAAATAACTACTAGCCTCCTAGGTAGATAAATAAGTTATTAATTTTCTTTCATATTGTAATAGAAATTTACTCTTATATACAAATGAGAAAAAAATGAGTGAATATACAGCCTATATGACAGTACAATCTGTTGTGTATTATTTGCAAGTTCAGAATATGTAGGTTAACTCTTGATTTTGAAAAAAAACATATGCTGCAGTTAATTACCAATACTGCCAGAAATATTTGACAGTGCATAGTAGTTCTATAATGGATGTTATTGAAAAGATTTATAATAACAGTGTGTGGTGTAATAATGTTTTGCAAGGATTAAAATTCAATATAACATTTTGTATGTCTCTGGTCTTGGGGCTATTTAAATATGTAAGAAATATAAGCTGACTTCATTTTAGTAAGCAGAAGGAATCTGTGTAAACTCTTATTAAAGATGGCATAGAATGAATTCAGGTGTTAGCAAAGCTTTATTCCTTAAACAGTTGATAATATTCAAAGATTAGATTTTAATTATTTCTCATTACTGATTAACCAAACTAAAAATTCTGAGTAGGTGGAGAAGAGGAGCTTGTGTGTCTTGTTGATATGCTGCTTGTGTTTGTTTTGCAGCAAGAGAAAAATCCTTTCAGGTGATGTCTGTTTTAATTAGATAACTACTTTTTCAACAATCTTTACTTGTTTCACTGATGTCTAGATAATCAGTCAAAAGTTCATCTGTTCTCTGTAGGCTATCGAAATATTACTGTTTTAGACAATGAACTGTGAGTCTACTGAGGTTGTGCACTTAGTCTCACAAGTCAAGAATGATTTTGTTTCCAGCTTTGTTTCTTTGCTGTGTAGTCTCATCTAAAATTAGAAGCAATACAGATAAGTGAAATTTTTTTCATTGTGGTGAAATTTTCCCAAGTGTTGAAGATTATACAAAAAGCAACTTTGATTTAGAAAGATCCTTCTTGCTCCCCTTTTATTTTTTTTTAAACTTCATTTAACATGCTTTAGTATTTTGGCTAAGATGAGTGAAATTTGCAGAGTCAGAGTATACGCATGGACCATAATAGGTGCAAGTTTGGTATAATTCTTCTGAAACTACTGTTGGTATGCTATTGTCATAGCAGCTAAGCATCTCCTCTGGTTGAAAGCTTGTACACTATTGTTGGTCTATTTTAATTCAAGATCAGGTGTTTGATATAGATTTCCTTCCCCTGGTTCTTTAGTATCACCATCTATGTTTTGATAAGCATATTATTTTAGCTATGCTGTAGGAGTTCAATGTGGTTCAGAACCAACCAACAATGCTCTGTCATGCTCCTACCATAAGTGAAAAATCACATGTTCAGGTGAAAGGTCCAAGCTTACCTTCTTTGAGTATTAAAAAATTTACTGAAAATACTGTTTTCAGAGAAATTTAAATTCTTTAACAAAAGTAGCACTGGAACCTTTAAAGTAACAGGCTTAAGGTTTGACATACATTGATAAGCAATAAAAAAGCATAAACTTCCTCTCTCTGATCAACACTTTGCTATGTAACCTGGACCTAATTTGGTTACTAGGTGTTTAATTTCAAATTTCAGGGGAACTTTAATTACTGGAAGTTGTTATACAGCAATGAACTTTGAATCTTCATTGCAATGAGAAACCCCTGGGGCAAATAAAGAATCTTGTCTTAGTGTTTCTTGGTATGAACTTCTGGTTAGCTGTGCTCAAAAGCACTCATAAAGGATGCCTGGTTACACAAGCTTGGGTGCTGATGACCATCTGAAAGGCCAAGATGTAGCACAGAACACATTCTGTGTCTGGAAGTAATGATATTGGTATTAACTGAGCCAGGTAAAGTTGAAGTATACGAGTTATAACGAGACTGCTGGCATGTGGGCAAATGGCTACAGGAGTGTAAACTGATGTACTAAGGCAAGTGTATGTATGTACAGAACACCCTGCTCTGCCCCTTCCAAATTTCAATCTAAATTACACTACTACATGATATGATGCCTGTCATGCATCCAGTCTTCCTGTGGCATAGTTAGTGCAGACATTACATCAAAGTGATCTCATAACAGACTTCTCATCCATACCTATATTACGTGTGTGAGATCCTCTGGTCTACTGTTCATGCATTTGCGCTTAAGTATGGTGTCCCATAAGTGATCTCTTTGTTGTGCTCTAGATGACTGCTTGCTGTTACTGTGCTTAGAAAAGGATTAAAGTGATTACATGTTACAACACCAGAACCACTGCCACTGTTCTTGCTCTAGGTAAACATCCTTAAGAACAGCGTAGCCAGGACTCTCAATAAATTAATTCATTATGTAGCTTTCCTAGCTGAGCTGAGCTGTGTTGTAGGACTGTGTATATTTAATGGAAGATTAAAGTGTTGTGTGATGCTAAGCTTTTGGTTAAAAAGGCACATGCTGTACTATTGTACAATAAATCTACAGTTTTATTTAACATATAAAATGTGTGAGTAATTTACAGGTTTAAAATGTGACCCCTTTGGCTGTGTATGTCTGCAAAGTGTGCCATAAACATCCTCAGTGAGGTGCGTGTGCCAATTAATTTGCTGCTTGAACAGAGAAGGGAGAATGGGATTAGTGCTGATATCTCATTGAGAGCCATCCACAAATCCTTAACTTTGTGCCAGAACATCCTCCTTTTGGAGTATACATCTTTCTGAGTGTTTTTCCCATGCAGGTTTTCAAGTCAAGTATGGGATACAAATGAGATGTTCTGCATCCATGCAGGGGTGTCAGGGTCAGGGCATACACTTTATTTACGAATCTTTTTCCATATCAATCCTTAGGATCCTTAGGATTAGAAAGCACAGTGTGCTGTGTGCTTGCAAACCTGTGGTACTCTGCATTCCTTGTAACTGCAGTGGCCAGGGCTATAATAGCAATGAAGTCAGTCAAATAAAATTGCTGCATATGTTTCCCTTTCCCTAGCTTGTGGTGTTCTTATCAGTATATGTGAATTCACATATAGTCCTGGCTAGCCCTGAGCTGCTAATAACATACACTGAAGTGTAAATTAAAACTGAGATGGTATGTTAGAAAGAATTGCTACCAAGTTTTTTTTGGGTTTTTAAACATATAACATGTGTTAGGAACACTTAATAACTCGGCCATGAAAGCCCTTTCCCTAGCTTGTGGTGTTCTTATCAGTATATGTGAATTCACATATAGTCCTGGCTAGCCCTGAGCTGCTAATAACATACACTGAAGTGTAAATTAAAACTGAGATGGTATGTTAGAAAGAATTGCTACCAAGTTTTTTTTGGGTTTTTAAACATATAACATGTGTTAGGAACACTTAATAACTCGGCCATGAAAGCAAGAGGTTTTAACATGTGTTAGGAACACTTAATAACTTGGCTATGAAAGGAAGAGGTTTCAGAGAGTGTTGATAGATAGCTTTAGAGGAGCTTGAAATTTAAGTTATAAGGTGCAGGTCCTATGAGCCTGATTCTCTCCCATATCTGTGTTTAGTTTGACTCAGGCCTGCAGAGTCCTTACAATAGCAGCAGTTTAATGACAGCCTCTCTAAGAGTTAGAGCAGCTGTCTATAGCTCACAATAAACCTGTTCCACTGGAGCAGTGTTTTGTTTCCTACCCGTAGTTAGCTCTGGAAATGCAGGACTGAGAAACATCAATGTACTGCTTGGTTTCTGCCCTCCTGAATCTTGCAAAAAACTTGTTCTGATCATCTTCTTGCAGGTATTTTATTCCCCATGTACATTTCTGTTTATATAGAGTTACATCTGTTATGAATAATTTACTGTTTATTAATTTGATGCATAAGTTTGTTCATTGACACAGCCTCTGTTCCAGCATTTCTGACTTCTATAATTAAACCCAGAAAACAAAAACACTCAGGAGATTTTCTGAAAGTCATAGCATAAAAAAAAACCCAGTGGGTTTTGTTTGCCTCCTGGTTTTGAGGGTTTCAAGTAAGTTTGCTTCAAGTTTCCATTTTTAAAGCCTGCTTTAGGGAGAGAAGAATATGACAGCTGAGAATTTGATATAATTCTTTGCATCCAGAGGCCAGGGTTTTCAGCAGTATAGCAAGTATTGGAATTGGCAGAATAAAAATGAGATATTTGGAAAATCTGCTGTTTACTTTTACTAACTGTGATAATGGGAGTATATTAATTGAGTTAAATGGTCTTGCAGTAATGGTCTCTCTTTATCCCTCCTTATTTTGCCTCTCCATGCCCCAGGCATTATATTTCAGCAATGACTTAAACACATCCATGAATAGGCATCATTTATCACAGTGCTAGATTTTCCCTGAATTAATGGTTCATACTTTGTGTTATTTTATCTTTGTTCTACTTTCATATTCAGTTAAGCCACCACAGATTTTTGTAATCACACAACCCTGTGCACAGTGGAAATTGTCAAAGAGAGAAGCTGAAGAGTTTGGCTCCTGCATTGGGAATGTAGAGGAAATTTGACATCTGGAAAAGCACTGGAAGCAGCCTAGTATTGTGAAATAAGTAGACTGTACAGACCCTTTTTTCTTACTGTTCTTTAGTAAAGGGCTGAATAGTTTTATGTGCCTATGGGATTCTAGGAGTGCACTATGTCTGTCTTAAGGTGAACCTACTCTGGAAAGATTCCTGTTGTTATCAAACATTCAAGCCTAGAATCTGAGTAGTCAGGACTATCTATCTGGTGTCAAGGCTGCTTATTTTGCATTAGCAGTAGTTGTTTTTCATAGTTTCTAGAAGAAAGATGCAAAATAATAAACAAGAAATCAAGTCCACTTTCACAAAGTGCAGAATTGGTTGTGGAACTTAAGATTCATTGCAAGACCCAAATTAGAAATATTGGACATGAGCTGGACCAGTGGCAACCTACAGCTCCCTAAGCCTCTGAACTGCTGCTCAGGAAATGATCAGAAGGTAAATCTGGGTGCCATTTTTGTTACGTTCACCCACTGAGGATGTGGTCAGGGCCCTAATTTCGAGACAAAATATACAGCTGGATGAACTTCGCACCTGACAGCAAGGGAGCAATAGAGAGGGGTTCAGTGTTGCAATACCACCCAGTTCATGGGCTGAGTTGAGCATCTGTTCTGCAGTCTGCTGTGGTGCATGTGGTGCAGAACCAGCATCCTTCCCCTATGTTCCAGCACCCTTTGCACAAAAGGTAAATCAAACACATTAAAAAACTATGGACAACATTCAAGAAAGGACTCGGCTGCCAAGAACAGTACAAAATTACAGCCTGACTTCCCTCCCTTCAGCTCACTAAGTATCTGCTCATGTGGCTTTCCTTGGCTGCTTCCATTTTTCTCTCTGGGTGTGTCAAAAACTAGCCCAGCCTAAGCAGCTCAAGGATCACTTGTGCCAAGATCCATCAGGAGTGGATTACAGGGCTTTGTGGTGACTATAAAGATCCTGAGTTTGCACTTAGAATCATAGAATAGTTTTGGTTGGAAGGGACATCAAAGATCATCTAGTTCCAACCCCTCATGCAATTAGGCAGGAAGGGACATCAAAGATCATCTAGTTCCAAACCCTCATGCAATTAGGCAGGAAGGGAACCTTCCACTAGATCAGGTTGCTCCAAGCCCCATCCAGCTTGGCCTTGAACACTTCCAAGGATGGGGCATCCACAGCTTCCTGTCCACTGTCCACACCATAACTGGCACAGCTGTGAATTTATTGGGATGCTGCAGCTTCCTGTTCAGTCTGGTCCCTGGCATGGCTTGGCATCATGAATCTTCAGGTCTCCAGAATGGAGACCCCACCAGTAGCTTGCTTTCAGCTTGCACACTTAGGTTTCTTGCACTGGAAATAGAAGACAGCTGCTACACCTCCCTGGTGGTATAGGGGGAATGAGCTGGCTGAGGCCTCTGACTCCATGCCGGAGTGTGGCAGGCATGGATTGAGACCTGAAGACTGGGAGGTGCTCCTGGATCTCATAGGTTAGACATGGTTGAGTCATGGTTCCTGAGAACTGACCTTAGAAACTCAATCTGAAAAGGAATGTCAGTAAACCTAATATCACCTACTTTCCCCTTCAGATTCAGGTAATGTATTTGATGGTTTATCCCGTTAGTGATAGTTATCCCTGTATATATGTATCAGTGTATCTGCCTTGTGTTTCCTATGAGGGATGGAAAACTTTTCAGTTTAAAGAGGCTTTGGATAAAATAGAGAAGCAGCTTTGAGAGCAGGGGTACACTGGAACACAACTGACTGGCCTGTGCTGCACAGCATTTGTTATTGTGTGGCAAGGGAGGAGCATCCACAGGGGTACACTGGAACACAACTGACTGGCTTGTGCTGCACAGCATTTGTTATTGTGTAGCAAGGGAGGAGCATCCACTCCAATCCCAGCACTACCAGGTTGTAACAGACATAGCAAAGACTGTTGGGGGACCACACGTTTAATGTGTGAAAACTTAGACCCCAGAAAGATCTTAATGCAAAGAAAAGGCTTAGATACTGCAAAGTTTATCTTTTGGATCCACTGTGTGCATACATACATTAATGTGTGTGGGAGCAAGGGAGCAGGGCAAGAATGCATGCCATATTCTCCATGCTATTTTAGGCATTTAGTTGTTAGAAAATCCTTGAAGGCACCTATTCTGTTTGCCATAAAGGGAATGCAGACTCCTGGTTTTATGAATCATGTCTAAATTTGATGCCTAGAGCAGGCAAGTGAATCCCTGGCAGACCCTTGTGTTATGGGGCTGGGTGTCCCCAGAGGGCAAAGAAGGTGCCCCTCAGTGGGCAGGGCCAAGCAGCCACCCCACCAAAGAGGCTGGGGAAGAGTGGGGTCCAGTTACTGCTTCAGAAATATTTTAAAATATGCATCATACAGCTCTAATATAGCTAGTGACTATGTCAAACTGTATGGCTGCCCTGCCTTGCCCATCATGCACTGTGCTGAAGCCTGTGGACCTGAATCTTTCACTGCCTTTTGACCTAAAACTCCATTTAGCTGTTTCAGCAGGGCTTTTGCCAAAGAGACATTTGAAGGGACTTATTTCTTGTGCCACCTTCTGGAAGCTGAAAAACTAAATGAAAAGAAACTTTGTTATACTAGGACATGATAGATGCCCTTCCAAATAAATACATATTGTGTCTTCAGCTTTCTGTTTCCACGTGCGTCTGACAGGACTCAACATCCCATGCTTCTTAATGTATGAAGTAATATGTGAGATGTTAAACATCTGCAAAATCTTCTGATCAGTTTTTGTAATGTCTGAAAAGTTAGACATAGCTTGCAGGGAGTTTCCACTGAAAAGAAACAAAATTTGGAGAACATCCCAAGTTAAGTCATTTAATATTTGTTTGCCAATGCACTGGATGGTATTACAAGATGCCAAGATAAATTCAAATTAACATGAAAAATATGCAGTCCTATTGGTGGTGGGTTTATATAAGTTGCTGGCACATTATAGTGAGAATTCTCAGATAAATAGTTGCCAGGAAAACAAAGTTGAAAAAAAAATAAATTGCATATAATACACTTGAGCAAGTGACACAGAGAACAAAATTTTTATCCAGTGGAATTTTGCTTCAGCAAAGCAACTAAACATGGAGATCTGTTCACAGACTGTTTCACAAGTAATCGATCTCAAACGCCTAATTTTAGATTTAAGGAAGATTTAAGTCAATATAAAAATAAACCCCACTATTATTTTAAAACAAAAATACAACATATACAAATATAAAAAATGGAAATAATTTGGAATTGATATTTGTGTACCAAAACAATTCACTTATGTTAAAACTTCCTAGATGCCTTAGGTGCCTTTGAAAACAGTAGGTTGAAAAGTTACATTTAAAAAGGCTTATTGAAAGCTAAACTGTAAAATTTTGAAAAACATACTATTCTGCTTCCACTCGAATCTTTCATTTATAAAAACAATTCAGAATGTTGATATTTTATAGTATAATGCTTACACTTAAAAGCATTTTTATTAGTTTCATAGCTTTTATCAATGTAGCCACATAGCTGAACCTACAGTATAGCAAAGAAAGACTGAATGAGATCAAATAGTTGGCAGTTGAAACTAGGCAAATTTAGAAGCAGCACTAATGTTCAGTATTTTCTTAGTGAGGCTAATTCACCTTTGTTGATAGTGCATGTAGCAGTACAGTAGATTATACATCGCATGATTTTTTTATAAGTAAGGCTGTTGTCCTTTTGAAAGACTTTAAGAGTTTAAAGACTGTTTAAATACCGTTTGTGTTCCTTGGCTGAGCCAATCCTTTATTCTCCATGGGTATGTCCTTTCAGTTGATTGGCCCACCTGGTCTAATTGTTTCCAGAGAGTAGACAATCACACATCCCTTTGAGCCTCTGCTTCATCCATCTAAAAGCATTTTTGGATTCACTAATTATGGGATTCTGAGAATTCAGGCTTGGATTCCATGGGCAGTATCTGTATGCCATTAAAAATATTTGGGTACCGATTTTCCATGTTTGCTTTTGGGTTGTTTCCCTTACTATCTGTGATCTGAATGAAGCCAAGCAAGATTTTTGTAGCTTTGATTCTGAACTGAATTTTCAAGTGCAACAGAACCTGCTGAAATGTAGGAACATATTTGGTTTTAAGATCAACCAAAATAGTTAAAAGGTCTTTCTCTCCTCCTTCAGTCTTACATGTTTCTCAGTTTTCTTGGAATTACACTGTTCCTAGAATTTGCTAATTAAAGACTGGCTTGCTTGCATGGTATTTATGATGTCAGCAGCTTCACTCCCATAATATCCAAGAAAATAATTTGTATTGCAAGTCTCTATTCCTCTGAAATCCATCTGTTTTCTTGAGAAGGGATATCAAAGCCACATCCCCTCTTCAGCAGTTTGTAATTGTTTCTTCTCCACAACCTCATTTTTCCATTCCAGTGTCCCCAAGAAGCATGCTGAGATCCTGATAAGACCTGTGCAGTGCAGAAGGTGCTGATTTCCAGGTCAGTAAATGTGAGAGTGATGTGTGAAAGAGATTGCACTATGCTGAAATTTAAAAGGTGAAACTAAGCTGGTAATAAAAAATCACAGACTCACAGAGCATGCACTGCTTTATTACTTCTGGTGAACAACCTCATTATTCTGGACCTTTAGATAGAAATTGTTGAAGGCAATAAGTAGTCATTATACTTCATGTCCTATCAGATCTTCACCAAGAAATTATTCTCCTTGAAGATGAGGCTAGAAAGGTATGATCATAAAATACACTTCAGTTCCTCATACTGTTAAGTCTCTTATATTAGAGCAAACTACTCCATGACAACTTCCAATGTCTTTTAGACAAATGGCTACTTAGGTGGATATTGTGCAAACCATAAAAAAGCACCGACAAAAGGGAAACAAAGATTATTAAGGTGATGATGCAAGGGTCAGCACTTTTCTTGGCATATTGCAGTCAACTGTAGGTGACTTTTATGGTTTTATTCAATTTCTCATTTTGCCTTGCCTTGCCTTCCTCCAATAGAGGATGACCCATGAAATGGTTTTGCTTGACCTATCCTAATCTCTACCACAACAATTTCAATGCTTGAAAAACGTATTCATCCAAATAGTTTGAACTGCTGCTTTATTGTTTTATAGTCTTGGATTAGGACCTGGATAGTCTTAATCGTAGAATCAAAACCATGCTCGGTAATGAGAGGAAATATCAGGATAAGCTTCATTAACTGTAGACAAGCAGCTAAGAGCACAAGCATCCAGGAGCACGCCCAGTGAAACTCTTTCTTGCCTACAGCCAGAGCTGAGAACTTGCAAGTTGTGTATTTCTGGAGAGAGTGAATATACAGTGAAGGAAAACAACAAAGTCATAACACTTTTAATTTTAAGCCCGTTTTCTCCAGGGCATCACACAATTTTACTATGGATTTTCACACCTGAGTAGATTATTGGTGGGAAGCTTAAAGGGGGGATTCTGTTTGATTTACTGTTCTTTACACTTCCCTGACATCAGATAAGTAACTAATATTCCTTAGCAATATTTCCTCTAATATCAGAGTCACAATTTCCATTGCATAGATTCTGTCAATCAAAAGCATATATTATCATTTGATGCTTCCCAGACATTTCTTCTAGATATTATGTTGGAAACCTTGAAACTTGATTATGCATTGAAACTTTAGGATGATGAGGTTAGGCTGAAGGTCCACAATGGCTGTCACTGCTGTGGGGGAGGCTGGCAGAGGTGTACCAATGTGTACCAGCTGTGAATCTGTGTTCTGTGCAGCCAAGCAAGAACTTGCTGGAATATTTTGAGGCAATAACTCACATCCATGTTACTTATGCCAACAATGTCATATCTGCTTCTTCATAATGTATATGCCCAGAATGATTTGTTTACGATGAGGTCACAAAGAGGCAACACAAAGAAACACAATGGGAAATAGCTGTGTGGAGATGACAGGCCTTTCCTGTACAATCTTGCAACTCTCATCTGCATTCAAGTTCAAGGAATGTACCTCAATTATTTCCCATGTCATACTCTTCCAAAGAATGTTTTCCCTCTAGAAAATTTCAGATCAAAATAACCAAAAGATAAAAATCAAGTTGCGCAAACATTTCCTGTTACAGCTTTTTTTTTTTCCCCAATGTCCTCAGTATTTGAAAACTTTGCTTTGAAAAGATAAGAAACAAATAAACAAAAAGCTACAAACAAACTTGGAAACTTGGATTCTAAGTATGTGGAAAATATAAGCATAAAATTAAGAACTACATAAATGCCCTAAATACCTTTTAATTATTACTTGATGACCAAAATTAAAACAGAATCTGAATATCTATACTACCTGTTACTGTCAAGACTACATTATTATGTTTCCACCTTGAAATTCTGTGAAGTGGAAAATGTGTTGTGGCTCAAGCCACCCCTCCTGCTGGACAGCATTCTCTGTTAGAGAGATGGGACAAATAAAATTTGACTGATGAGTGTATCATCCTCTGTATCACCTTATCCAACACTTTTTGTGAGTCAACAAATCCAGGTATATAGGCACCTGTTTGGCATTTATGTTAGGTGTCCCTAGAGAGGAGGAGAGACTTAAAGATATGCTGAACTGACTGTCCACCTCCCATTGTGTTTAAAAAGGGATAAGAGCCAGAGTCCATTTTCCATTCTGTTTTTAAAACCACTGAATTCAGTGGAATCATTCTGGATTACAAATGTCATCCTTGGGAGTAGAAAATGACCTTGTGTCCCTTTTCTTTCCACCACAAAGCTCCTCTTTCCAGCTTTCCCATGTTGAGCAAGGGTAGTTTGGCATGTGCTACTACTGCGCATTTCCCTCCCAATTACCCGTTTCCTCTCTTGTGTGCATTTTTGGCATAACATGTCATGTTCTGAAACCTCACATACCTGAAACATTTGGAAGCACTGAGTTCTGGACACATCTGGTTATTAGATTCGAGATGGCTGCCCCTTCTGTGAACAAACCCCTCACACTGCCATAGGAAATTCCACAAAGTTTTCCCCCTCTATACTAAAATTTTGCCCCCAATATTTTACTGCTTCATTTATTAACAAATGAATGTTATAGTAACAAGGAAATCTTATAGTAATCATGAGGAACACTGCAGAAGCTTAAAAGAAATATACAATTTTTAGGCCAGGCATGTAAAATCCTCTTCTTCCAGGGGAAGACATAGATCCCTCACAGCTAAACTCTGTGGTGAAGTTTTCCATCCACTGTGGTGAATGCTCACTGACAAGCCTTTGGGAAACAGTTCTGTAGATGGATGTCTAGAAATTATGTTTTTCTGTGTAATTTTACTGTGAAAATTTTTGTGTGACCATATGATCAGCAAACACTTTCTTGGAAAGTAGTGTGAACAGCTTGAGAAACCTCTTCTTTGACATTGGCCTACTGATGTTTGACATCAAACTGGCACATGGAAAGGCTCTTATTACAAGCTTCATCTCCTGCCCTAGCTTAGGGATTAGTAGGACTGTGTCTTCAGAAATTTCTTGATGCTCCTCTATTTACTGAGAATAAAATTTTTCCCATGCTAGCAGAGTGCAAATGATGTCTGCTAAGTTAAATGCTGAGCTAGCAAACAAATTGAGGCTCATTAATTGGATGTCATTGACTTCTCTATGTTATTAGGCTTCTAACCAGAGGAGTTCTTTTCTCCTCTGAATTTTAATGTAAACATCTTGCTACTTCCACTTTGGATGAAAAAAAACACCAACAAACACATTAAAAGTTATCAGAAACAGCTAAAGGATTCACTTAGATATGGTCTCTTCTGTTTGGAATAGTTTTTTCTTCAGTTAAGAAAAAATCAGTTTTCTTTTAGGAAAATAAGGCAGATACTACCACTTGTTATAAAAAGAATCGCCTTCTTTTTATATTTTGCTCTCTGAAAAAAACCTTCATTTATTTTATTAGCTAATCATGTCATAAACTGGTGATCAGGTAATAATTTGTAAGTGCTTTTATTTCTGGTAAATGGGGGAAGAACTAAACTCTTAGTACAGCAATGGCTGCTTTTTCTGAGTACATGCCAAAAGGTTATGGATATGCCTGAACTAACTTAGATGATGATGTGCCTGCCTATGTCAGGTTGCAAATCTAGGGCTGGAAAAAGTTTGAGGATAGTGATAGAATGAGAAAAACAGTTGACAAGATGGGAGGAAAGAGATTTATTAAAATCTCTTACTAGTTCTGTATCTGTAGATTATTACATTAAAGACTTCATTCAGCAACCTGCTTAGTACTTGCTTCACTTTGGTCCCTGAGTTGCTGTCCTGTTGAAGAGAATGGAGATATTTACATGGCTGGTGGTAGGTACAGGTATCAGTATTTTGCTCAATTAGTGTTAAACATATTTAGAGAGGAAAAAAAAGCATGATAATCACCCTGGAACTCTATTTACACTTACTACCTTTTCTCATGGCATAATGCCCAACAGCTGCACTAACAAGAGAAGTTATCAGCCCTAATTGTCCTTCACCTCCCCCCCTGCTGGAAGGGACTGATCTGCTGACAGAGCCAGTGTAGTGTTTCATTTAAAACAGCATTGGTTAGCTTAAGCAGTAGGTTTTTGCTAACTTGACTCTTTTGGACTGAAATTAATTAGGGTGCTAGCTAGCTTCCACCCCCTGCTTATGGGCTGCATGTGTGCTTGCATCCTGAAGCACAGTGTAAGTCATATATGTGGGTCAATAACAAACCAAGACTGACTTTAATAAAGGTTATATTTTGATTATTAATTGTAGTAAAAACAAATAGAAGTATGTAACATAGTGGCCAAAGAAAAGGTTACAGTCTATTAAATACATTTGTTGTTAGTTAGGCTCTTGATAGAATGTTAAAATGGTGAGGCACTGAAAAGAACAGCTGTAGCCAGTCCTTGTAAAACATGTTTTTTGTAACTGATATTGGGGCTTAAATGAACTTCATCAGTTCTGTAATGGGGAAGCTGGATTTTGAAAGCAGTGACATGTTTTTGAGAGGTCACTTCTTGTCATAGTAAGGATTCTTTCCTGCTCTCTCTTTCCAAAGGAGAGCCTCTTTGTCTTTCAGGTGCACTGGCAGATGGGATGAAGGTGAAACCATTTTTTCCTTTTGCACTCAGCATTCACAGCAGCACCCTGTGGGCCAAGGAAGGAATGGGTGGGAGGTGGGAGTGCTCAGTGCCAGAATGATCTCCTGGAGAGACTGGTGGCCAGGGCCTCTCATGTACAGTGCCTGGGCATTTACTTGTTCCTTTGTAGCTTTAACTAATAAACTAACCTTTGCATTCTGGACCTGGGTCAGTTTGTGTCTTGAAAGAACTCTTCCAGGAAAGATAAATATTACCATAAATATTAGGGAAATATGCTGCCAGTGTTTGGGTTTCAAAGCTCAGATTCTTAAACCGGAGTGAGGCTGGTATGGTTCAACTCATGGTGGGGCAGTGCTCAGCACTCAGTGTTGCAAGACTTCAAGGTGGCTAAGTTCCACTTTTTCAAGTGCTCAAATGCCTCCTGTTCTTAACTTGGGTATGCTGTGCCTCCAGCAGTGTTCAGAGCTGGGGAATTCAGGGACTCTCACCAAGTAGTGCAGGGAAGGGTAGGACTCAAGAGTGGGGCACATGCTTGCTAACAGTCCACACAGGGTGGTGTGCTGCGAGAAACTCCAGACTCCCAAACCTTCTCTCTTGGAACAGGACTGGGGGGCTCCCAATCTGCCTGGGGCAGTAGCGCTTGTTTTTTAGGAATACTCCACAACTATGGTATGGGGCAGTCCTTTGCTCCCCAAAGTGGACTGTGCCTCCCTGCCATCCAGGGACTTGTCAGTACAGCTTGGCTACTGTCGTTGTCTTGATAGCAGTTTAATTAATTATTGAAAGCAGCATGAGAAAGGATGGGATTGTTACCCTCTCTGCAACCCAGTATTGCTTCAGTAAGGCAGTTAGTTCTGTTGCTGTCAGGGATCAGGGCTCATGTCTCCACTAAGGGAGGACCATTGAATACAAAGCACCCTTTGCTGCATGAGAGGAATTGAAATTCCAAAAACTTTAGTGGATGTACCACCAAAGGCACAGAGAAGGATTCAGTAAGCAGCTGCTTCTAGAGCATGCTTTCTTTATGGCACTGAATCTCTCAATAACACAAGTCATATATTTCTTGTGTTTGAATAGCCTGGAGGAAATCCATATTGCTGCATGATAAAATGCAGGGAGTAGAGCCCACTAAGGGGCAAATTCAGCTGCTTTATGTGATGCAATTGTTTCCTGGGATTTACAATATATACTGCATACACTAGATGGCAATGTAACACCTGCATAAAGTGGTTACCACTAAATTCAACAAAAAGTGCTTTCAGGTATGTACTACAAGCTCTATCAGAGTTATAGCCTTGCCTTAAATCTTTCACTCTTACAATGAGCAAATAATCTAACAAGGGGAAAACACAGGACCAATTTAGATCAGTAGAGGACCACTGAGTTTGATTCTTACATGTTCTCATTTGTTTAATAATTTTCAAAACAGCCAATATATTTGTCACATAGCTTAATAATTATTTTATAACTCTGTTAGTATGTAGTTTCATGACCTTTGTTAGGTTTTGCATCTCCTATCCCTGTTTGACCCTAGCTCAAATAGCTTTGAAATATCCTTCCCGTATATTCCCTGTAGAATACTTTAGACATTGCAGATGTTCCCTTTTCATTTCCTCTTTTTTTTTTTTTTTTTTTCTGATGAGCAAAAGCCTGTGTAATAGCTCAGTAATGTTTCTGGGACACAAGGAAGCTCTGTTGCATGTATATCTCAGGTCCACCTCTTTCTCATGCTTTGCCGTGCCCTTCTGGATTTAGCCCAGGCATAGATAAGCCTGTGACAATATTTGATTTAACATGTTCTGTACTGTACTTTACTTTTTCATATATTTAGGTGATTGCCTCATTCATCTAGAGCCAGTACTGGATGCTCAGTAAGGTTCTGTAATATACTGAGAAGCTTTTTCTTGACTGTGTTGGGTTTTAAAAATATTATTACTATTTATTTGTTTCACATATTACTTAAATAAAATTTAAGGGAGATCTGCTGTCCTGAGCTCATAGCAGAAATTCCACTTGATTCCTTTGTAGTGCTGCTGTCATTAAGAATCAAACAAGGAAATTTCTGTGTTGCAGATATTTAATGATAAGATAAAAAGTTAATATTGCTATTATAACATGTTGAAAATTTATTCAAAATTTAAATTCAATTCATCCCCTTTACAGTTCACTTTGTTGTGCAATCACAATGAAATGCTCCTTGGTTAGTGAAGTTCTTGGTGTTGTCTTTATTAATGAAAGATAAGTGGGATCCTACAGGTGGTGTTCATCAGTATTTCTGGTGTCTAGGTATAAAGAGCTGCTGTAACAGAAGGCAACAATCAGTAATCACACATGGCCCCAAGAATCCATCCTGTCAAATATCAGTCTATATCTCATATAGCTGCTCAACTCCATTTCTCATATTCTCATTCTCTATCTCCCAATTAATTCTTCTAGTATTTCCCCCACTAGAGCAGATTCTCTGTGCTTATTATTTCCGTCCTGTCCATCCATCTGCTTTTTTTAGCTACCTTTTCCTTCCTCCTCCCTCACTGTATAGAACATAGAAGGAACAGGAACATATACATTGGAATGCAGGGAATTAACAAAGATATTTAGGTTTATTTTTTCCTGTGATGGTTTGGTATTAATATTTCTTTATACCTATGCTTTGACCCTGTCATAAAAATCAATTAATTATTTGTTTTCTCAATAGAGTATCTGAATATAAGTATGCACATTCAAAATATAGGAATGTGCAACACTGTATTTCATGCATGGCTAATTGTTGTCAATGTATTTATCCTGACAGTACTGGTCATGTCATCACAGAATCATATAATATAGAATGGCTTGGGTTGAAAGGGACCTTAAAGACCATGTAGTTCCAATGGCCCTGCCACAGACAGGGATATCTTCCACTAGACCAGATTGCTTAAAGCCCCATCTAACTTGGCCTTGAACACTTCCAGGGATGCAGGCATCTTCCTTCTTGTTGTTTAATGTGATGTAAGCTCCTGTGCTATGCTTCCTTCCTTTGCCTCTTTTCTAGCAAGGGCCTGCTCTTGCAGTTGAGGTCAACAGTGGACCTATCATTGAACACAGACTTCTATTACAAACCAGCTGAGTTTACATTGTGCTGCAGTATTGCTAGCCTCAGGGCTTTCTTTTAAGGTGAAACAGAAAGCGAAAGTGAAAACTGAATTGATTAATTAATTTAGGGAAAATGCCTTCCCTAACGCAGCAGTATGGCCTTAGATAAAAGTCAGTTGAAAATAGTCCATGAAATCATTTTTGTGCTTTTGATTGCTGAAGGAGCCACAGGATAAATTCCTCCATTCCTAACACCACAGGTACCATGGGGCATCTTGCATTACAGACATTTTATTATTGTCATATTGTCAGCAAGTTAAAAATATTATTTT
>NW_008690806.1:71199-74336 GCF_000695815.1 Acanthisitta chloris | reverse complement strand
TATATACATCTAAATATCTCAGTACTTTAACCACAGCTGCTTAGAAAACACATTTTACCATCTGTTGTTTGATTTATGTTTTGATGTGAAGCTTCAACACGAAGGTGTTTGTTCTTTTGGTTTCTGAGTGAGAGAGAGGTATAAGGTTAGCAGCCTTGGGTGAAAGATGTCTTCACACTTCATATAGAGCAAGAGATTAATATATTAAAGGGATTAATTTTACACAAATAATTTTTTTACACAAGCAAAGAGCAACCATCACTTGAGTGTAGAAAAGCAAAGCAGCCTATGCAGGCTTATTTTTCCCTCTGCAATTTTTGGGCTGTAGTCTTATGTCACCAGAAGATTCTATATCAGATAATTTCCTTTCTTCATAAGATACTGCAGAGTTCCAGGTGCTGGAATAAAGCTGAAGCCACTCCATATGTTATTTTATTTTAGCATACAAAGAACATATATTAGGTGAGGAGTGAAAGGTCAGTGGAATTGGTTTAGCTTCAGGACATAAGGCTTCCATTTAAGTAATTTTCACAGTTCTCCCTAGCAAATTCTGCAGTGGCTTTCTTAAGGAAGTGGAGAAAAAAAATTTGCAGCACTGGTAAACTGATTTGATTCCAGAATGACTGACTTATTGAGATAAAAATGAAAACATGCACATGTCTCTCTTTGATCACAATTTCCCTAAGATAAATCAAAATTAAGAAGCATCTAATAAGTCATGGATGAATGAAATGCTAAAATAACTGTTTTGCAGTGGAATGTCAGCCTGTCTCTGTGGCAGTTACAGAATTTAAGCCCATTGCTGCTTAGCAATTTCCAGCTGAAATTTTGTTTTCATTTTGTTGCTATTTACAGTTTGTTGTGTGAAACATGACAAACCTGATGTGAATTGTCTCTTTCTTTGCTTTGTTGTAAGTTAGATAATCAGACTGTGGTGATGACTGCAGTAGCATGTATTTATTTTCTGTTTAGGCTGGATTCACACCGGCCCATTAAGTGTTAGGGTTTGTTGGTGATGTAACTTCCTTCATGTAAGTTCAAAGCCTTCTCCATAAAGATTTTTATTTAATTTCCTTAAAGGAAAATAATTGTAGAAATAATTCTCACTGCAAATCTTTTACATCTGGCTAGTTATATTATTCAGGCTGGACAGCTTTGCTATCTGACTTTCTGTTTTCTAGGTTCAAATGGATTAACTGTGGAGTGAGTTAAAAGCTAATCTTGGCCAATTTAGTAAGCAATGTTCACAGTGCTTATGGTGCTCTGTGAAGCTCCTAAGTTGAGCAGACACAGAAGCTGACTGAAATTCCCAGAGGGAAAAGTGATATGGCTATTACCTTGAAAACAAGGCACATCCAAAAAAATCTAAGTAGTAATAATTTTCACATTTCTGGTAATTTGACCTGTGTGTTTTGGTGAAAATACTGCAACCCTTTGTTGAGTAATTGTTTCTTCAAGTATTTGGGTTTGCCTTGATGCTTGGCTTACTCAGGGAGTCTGCCTTGTGAATGAGCTTATCAAAAGGTTTGGTATCTGGAAGCCAGACTTCCCTTAAATGTGCCTGAGGATACCATGTGGGCAGTGAAGAAGAATGGGGTTCTTTTTAAACACTTTCCAAAATGATTCTTAAAAAATAATCTCCACCTTGGTGAGCTGATGGCAATGGTTATGTTCTCAAAGTGAATGAGGCATTCAGGATTATCTGATAAACTGAGAATCTTTGATCTTCATGCCCTAAATGCTGGAGAAGAGAGGATGAAACAAAATAAACCAAGGAAACAAAACCACCCCACTATCTCCCACCCCTAACACAGAGAAAATATGTTTCTTTTTCTTCAGTATACAAATATATGGCTCTTTTTCTTAAGTATAGAATTTAATGTTTTTGTATATGTACTACACAGATACTTCAAAAAAATTAAAAGGTTACTGAAAGTATCTCATGCCTATGTTGTATGCTGAATTCCCTCTCCCCCCCCTGCAAAGGTTGTATTTATGCTGCACATAAAGCTAAGCTGTCCTTTTTCTAAAGAGGCACAGTCAGCATGCTTGCTAATTCTTTCAGTGGAAGGAAATTAAAATGTAGAAAGAAAGGATTAGAGATGGTAAACAAAACCAACAAATGTTGGTAATGTGATGTAGTATGTATTAATTAGGTGAAAAGAGCATTTTCTTTTCCTTTCTTGCTTTTTTTTTATCTTGCCTATGAAGCCATTTTTTGTGCCTGCTGGTTGCTGAAACATTTGTAGGATTCTGAAAACTTTTAGAACAAGCGTAGATAATTTGATAACTTGAGTATTTGTTTAGCTCAAGGTAATTAAACTGCTCCTCCCAACCTAACTGAAGGAAGAGCAGTGAGTACTTATTGAATGCAGCTCTCTCTTCTGGCATCTTCTACAGATTCATTGCAATAATTAGATGGACGAGAAAGAAGCAGTTGCCATTGCAGTCAGCTACTGTTGAGGAATGAAAGAAACATCCTAATGAAGATTAAACAGTGGAGAGTGCCTGGGAAGGAAGCTCAAGTTTAGTGAGAAGTTTCTGGTGGGTGTTAAGGCAGTGGTACTGTAAACTTGAAGAGAAATAAAAAAAAGAAAATATAGGGTTAAGTTGGCAATGGAGTATTGATGTGGGAAGGATAAAGGTTAGGAGAAATTTGGGAAGGAAACAAAAGAGGTAGTGGCTTTAGGGGTGGAGAAGGCAGTGGCTGAGGAAGGAAAATGGAGAATGAGCAGCTTTTCAAGGTGAAGAGAGAACTAAGAAACTTAAACCACCAACAAACTCAGGATTAGTGGCAGGCACTTCAAGCACAGCAGTGATAAGACCATGAGGGGAGGAAGAGCATCCTGTGCTCTTTTTTTGTGCTGAGCTCCTCTGGGGAAACTGCCATGCTGGTTTGTGAAACAAACCATGGTTCACCATCGAGGGTTTGAGGATAGGGAATTGTCAGCTCCTGTTGCCCTGATCCTCCAAAACTGCAGCCACAATTTCAGCTAATAACTCTGGTGAAGGACAAGACTGTGCACAGCAGACAAGTTCAGTAGGAAGCCAGGATGGCACAGCCCTCAGGTAGCAGCACGCAGAGCTGCCTGGCTCAAGCAGACACATCTTCAGAGCAGTCTTGTTTGTACTTCACC
>NW_008690806.1:61392-71169 GCF_000695815.1 Acanthisitta chloris | reverse complement strand
GCTGAACTTGAGTGGTGGAAAAGAAGTGGAAAATTTCCAATCCAGAGTGCTGAAAGCACATTAACAGGAAGAGGATAATGGGAGTGCAAGGTCTGGTGATTAAAAAGCTTGCTGCAGCCTCATGTCTTTGATCTTACCATGGTGCTTGTCCTAGCCATCATTCCAATTTACTGTCCTATCTATGCACATTTGCTCTTTGTGGGACTATTTACACAATCCATCTTCATTAGATTATCAGGTGATTTACTCCCTGTCTACACAAAACCACTCCACAAGGGTGATCCCACTGATGTGCAAGTGGACTTCATGCAATTCAGTAGACACTGAAGTAAATTGCACTGCCATAAACTCACAGGTTTATAGTATGAGTGTGTGGATTAAGGGGTTAGCAGAATATCAATTACACTGATGTTGATCGTTGTACAAAACAAACCTTCAAAATAGAAAGAAACTTCAGTAAGAAATATTCCAAGTACTATTTTGCAGGATGGTGATACAGAATAAAACTTACCCTGAAGCAGATCTTTGCATGGTTTAATAGCATCTAAATGTGAATCTTGCAATCACTGGCAATAATAATAATAAATAATATTAAAAAAAGGAAAGGAAAGGAAAAAAAGACTCCAAGAAAGTTAACATTGGGAGTATTGGCTTTTTCTCCCCCTCAACTTACAAATAGGATAAAAAATACCTAAAAATATATTTTTTATCTATAAAAGATTGATTTGTATAAAATGTCACAGTAAAACATGTTTCCCAGTCTCTCTACCTGTAAAAAAATTTTAAAAATCCATACTTTTAAATATCCCAAGGGCTTAAACTACTATTCAATTTTAAGCATATTGATTATTGAAAAGAACTGGGTGCCTAAGAGGGCTGAAAGGAAGAGCTGCTAATAAAAGTTAAGGGAAAAAAAACAACCACAGAATAACACATGTAGTCACATCAAGGCATCTGCAGTAAATGCTGCCCCTACCTGGACAATAGGGAAGGAAAAGCAGCTCTGCAAGCCAGTGAAAGGGGCTGGTTGTGAAAGCTCTAGTATCTTTTTTCTGTCTCTGGTCATCCTGTGCTTCTCAGGAGAAAATTCTCTTTTCTACATTTGAGGATGGTGCTTCAATACTTCGTATTTACACCTATCTGGTGGAAATTGAAAAGAATCTACCTACCTGGTTTTTCATTTGTGCAGATATTGCTGTTTAAACCTTGAGCTCTGGTTTGAATGCTTCAGAACAACTTTGCTTCTTTGAATCTTTTCTTCAGAAGAAGAAGCAATAATGCTAAGACGTAATTTATTATCTCATTAAAAATTAAGTATGGTACACTGAAAACAACAAGGTTGAAGTATGATTTCTTTGGCACATCAGTTCAGGTTACTTTACAGGCAACCCCAGCAACATATTGCTGATGCTGGATTGGATTAAGCTGATTGATATTGTATTTGGGAATTAGTGATAAAGATAAAATATCAGATCCAGTGGTACTATTATGAAGTATTTTATGTTTTTGCCTCCCTTAGGCAGTGTTCTAACTTCTTATAAAAGCAGTGACTGAGCTATGGGCATTTAGCAGTTGTACTCTGAACTGTGTGCATTTAGCTAGATTTTGAATGGATGCACAATATATTGCTATTTACTTAGTACTGTAGCTGCTCAGGCTTTAATTTTCCCAAGAAAAATGTGGGAGGGGAAAAAAATTACATCTTATAAACTACCAGGAGTAGAAGACTGGGTTTCACAGAACAGTCTCCAGTAGGGGAAGATAAATTTTCTGATAATGGCAGTATACTTTGTTGCTATAGACAGCAAATTCAAAGAACGCTTAGAGTAAATATCAAGCCATACAATATGTCTCTTGGGATAGACATTAATGTGAATCCTGAATGATGTATCACTCTAATAAAGTCAAAGTCAGATGGAACTGAATAAAGGAAGTCCTTCACCTGCTGCTTGGCCTGTCACACATTTTGGAGATGAAGTAGTGGATTACATTCACACAACTAATGAAAGGTCTTAACAAATGAGAGAATATGCTAAAGAGACAAGCAGTTGGTCTGGCTTCAATAAGGAACCAACTGTTCCCAAAGTGCTTTTTTTTTGTCCCTTCCCACCCCGTGATTAATCCGTATTTGAGACTGTTGACCCGAGTGATCATTCCCAAATGATCGTCTTTGCTTCCACTCTGCTTAGTCGCTATTAATCTAAAGCTGAAGCTCTGTGCTTTCCTAAGATAGCTTCTCTTGTTCTGTGGGTCTCAATAGGTGTTTTTAGAAGACATGTCTTTAATTAAACTCGAGAGGACTTAAACTAAAAGTTTCAGGAAGGGTTTTAGCACAAGGAATGAAGCACCGTTAATGTTTAAATATTGAAATATTTTGTCAGAAATAATGAAGTATGTTCATTACATTTGCTAGGAGGAAGAGATTGGAATTCAACAAACTGAACAATGGCAAAGATTTAACACATGGGTAGAAGAACATTTTAGAAATAATGTATAGAGTTGTGATTTTCCAAGTGAGACTGCAAGTTAAATTAAAATCAGATCAAGATGCATGAAAAGGTATTGCATACCATTTTGGACTGGTGTTCTGTGATACACTGACATTATTTTGGCAGTATGAGAAGTAGCACTTTTACAAGTGAGTTCACACTCCTACTAATTTCAGCCACAGAGCTACAACAACATAACTGGTGAAGAAAGATTAATATGATCGATTGGATAGAGTGCATGGATTAATAGGTGTCAGAGCAGAGAAAAATGTGCAATGAAGAGGATGGGAGGAGAAGGAAAACAGGTGGTGTGGCTTACTAGAACGTTTATGGAATTTGGCACGGATCATGATCCCATGTTTACTGAAGCTGATGGCAAAGCTCCCATTAACTTTAATCATGCAGAATCCAGACGTTTCCCAGGGTATCCAGAAGAAAGTAAGAAAGATTGTAGGGGAGCAAAATAATAATGAAAATATGGGAATTTGGAGAACAGCAACATGGAAAAATACAAGCTTGTCAGGAGCCAGCCAACAGAAAACAATGACTTATTAATATTAATCTTATTCTGTCTTACTGACCAAGTAAATACAACTTCAAACAAAGGTAGAACTGGTTTAAAGAATTGCTGTTACGTCATTTTCATCTACCTAAATAAATGTCCATATGTTAACTCTTGTGAATTGGCATGGCTCACAGCAGCATGTCTGCTATTTGTTGATTGACTGTGATGATTTAGAAAAGCTCTGAGTTATTCTGTGTAGATATTTCTAACAATGATGAACATGAGCTAGTAATCACTTGTTCTTCCTTAAGGAAGAATAGCTTGTCTGGTAGTACACTCTTAATTTGGTATGTTCAGACTGTTTCTGTGTCCTTAAATTTGGTTAACTCTCTTCCCTATCTAAATGGTCTTTTGAAGGTGACTGAAGGACATCTGGATGGGACTGGTGGGGTTTACCACAAGACATTTATTTTGAATGATACTATTTCAGTAGGAGAATGACACCGTTTCAGAAGAATAGCTTGTCTGGTAGTACACTCTTAATTTGGTATGTTCAGACTGTTTCTGTGTCCTTAAATTTGGTTAACTCTCTTCCCTATCTAAATGGTCTTTTGAAGGTGACTGAAGGACATCTGGATGGGACTGGTGGGGTTTACCACAAGACATTTATTTTGAATGATACTATTTCAGTAGGAGAATGACACCGTTTCAGTAGGAGAATGACTTTTCCTGCTGTAACCACAGTTCTCTCAGTGTGTTCAAAGCCATCAGACAGTGTGTCTTAAACTGTTGGTTTTACCATGTATTGGTGAATGTGTCTTTGAGATACTTTCAGCTTCTGAGCTGTGTCTTAGTGTACCTGACTGTAAATAGCTGTACACATTATGCATAAGGGAGAAAAATCTCAAAAACTGATTAAAAAGAGACCAACCTGATCTGAATCAACTTAAATTATCTACTATTTTTTTCAGTAGATAAATCTGAATCACAGAAAAAGGTGGGAAAAAAATGCTCTGATTTAAAGGTTATGAAACAAGTTCCTTGATGATATCTTGATATCTGGGACTGCTTAAAGGAAGGCATTATGAGTAGTGGAGAAAGTGGTGTATTTATTGTTATTATATGGTATAGTCACATTCAGTGGTATATACCCTTTTATTTATTAGATTACATGATCCTGGAATCAGTGATCTATGATTGGAGAAAGTCTTGGATTGGTTTACTTCTAAAATTCAATTGTATGCAGTCACAGCACTACGAACTGTTTATAATTATTTTTGAGAAGTACTTGGAAATAGGAAACAAGAATTTTTTACTGAATGTATTTTAAATTTTGAGCAGCAGTTCCCAGAGTTATTTTCATGGACTCTACCTAATAGTTTGGACCTAGACTAAAGACCTTATAACAAAATTAATCTGTGCCATGGTACCTTTTTCTTCCATGTCAATTACAGGATGTGCAAGCTTACCACCATGGAGAAATCAGCAGCATTACTGAATGAATTGTTGAGAGGGACAAACATAGCTGATTTTTCTAACAGTTATTTCAGACAACATAACTTTCTGTCTCTGGTACCTGACTTTGCTCTCCATGAGAGCAGACAGTGGATTTCAGGCCTACTCTACAAATCTTGTTTCAGCATATATGTGGGAAGCACTTCCCTATGCAGCTTTGTTGCTGTCACAGCCAAATGCTGCTGGCCAGGATGGTATTGGCAGCCCTGGCCTCGCTCTTCCACGTCAGAGAGCTGGCAACCAGGTTTTTTTCAACTGCCTGTCTTTGGTCTTCAGTCATGTATCAGGGCAGGATATCTGTTATCTCTGTTATCAGCTGGCATCTCCTCTCTGTCTTTTAGAGTGGGCTCTCACTATCCCTATTGACAGATGTGATGCAGCATCCCTGGGACTGATCCTAGTACAGATCCTCATTTCTGACAGCTCTGGGAGGGACCTGTTGGCTGCAGCAGCTGTAGTAATAAGCTGGTTTTGCTGAGGACCACCACAGTAAAAGGTCAATGTATAAACACCACAAAAAGAATTTCAGGGTTTCCGTTTTGGGAACATTGGCTTTTCGGTGGCATGAGATTATTTAATGTTAACTATGATATAATTTTGAGCTATCTTAGAACTTGCAGTACAGTAAAATGGCTTGAGCTATCTTGAGGGCAAGAACACTACACTACGCAATTAGTCATAACAAAAGTGCAACTATTTTGCATTAACGTGTTCAGGACCAATGGTTATATATGTTTGTCTAATTGTCATAATTACAATCCAATTATTTCTCTGCACCTGAAAAACTGGTACCTTTTGGCTTAAGTATTGAAACTCAAAATGCCAGTTATCACCACCTTTACAATGTGTTAATTGCATATACTTCTGTCTTGTTATGTCCCTGGCTTTTGTGTGCCCATCCACATATATTTATTTTGTTAAAGTGCCTAATACTAGATACAGATTTTATAGGCTGTTTTCATGTAGGGAGGTCATGGTATATATGTAACCACAGAGCAATGAAAATCAAAGGACAGAGGCAGGGCACACATCAGCCTGAAAATGAAGCTTACTGAAGCTGTATTTACTAAGAAGATGAAGAGTCCTGGGAGGAATTGCTGGTAGCCAAGCACTGCACTGAGCTTTTGAGAAAGTGGGCACTGGACCAGGAGAATATATTACTGGGCAAACCTGTTAACACAGACAATTCTATTTACACTAATGAAAACTTATTTGGCATTTACTTATTTTGTTTCTTTCTCAGAACTTTTCTCTGTTTACAATTAAATGTGAACTACATAGGTCTATAATTTAGGTGGAGACATCCATCTTTAAATCTCCTTAAATGTTACTTTTCAGTCTGTTACATTTATTAAGCACTTGACCTTGTTAATGCTGACAGAGACTTCAGCTAGCTGAGTGTATGACAGTGCTGACAAGACCCAGATTATGAACTTTGCTGGATTTGAATGAACCCTAAATCATGGATCATAAAGGCACATGCATATTGTCAATGTCTGGAATTGTGTGTCTGGATGCTTGATTACAAAGCTGACTGCCCCCAGCATATTCTGTAATCTAGCAATAGAAAGCTCAGCATGATGAATAAGACAGTTGCAAAATTCTGCAATCAAATATGGATTATGAGTTTAATTCCATGTTTCATTATGACTGTGTTCAATTTAATTCTCTAAGGCTGTAGAACCTACCCTGTGAAAGTCTCTGCGATGAAATATCAATAATCTGCAGCACCCAGAATAGGTATGTGAAGATAGATTTTAATTTAGTGATAGCAGAAGTCTCTTGATTGTAGTGAAGCAGTGACTTTCACAGGATTTTGAGTGACACTTTAAAGTATTTCATAGCTTTCTGAATAACTTATTGACAAAACAGACAAGAAACCTTTAGAAAGTTTGTCTCATTTGAAACTTCTGAAATGTCTCTTGCATATAGATGTCTCCATGTGTGCAATCAAAGCAGTTTCCTCACTCTCTGCAGTAAATACAAAGATTAAACATTGGCATGCCACTCACTTAAAAATTGCTCAATTAAGGTGTTTCTGACATAGAGTGTGTAAATAATTTGGGACTATGTACTATCTTCCCTTCTTCAGGAACTCATTTGAAAATGTGCTGATGGCAGGTGTAACAGACTGCTGCTTAGAAAGTGCTGCTCAACACTTTGCGCTGTCTCTACTTCTCCATTTCGAAGTAAATGCAGTGTTTCTTCTCTGCCTGCCTCAGACCTTATTTCGCTGATCATGGTTGAAAAACGGCATCCAATAACCTAAAGTGACATTAAAGGGCGATACCTGTTGCTCTGAAGTGGCAGTAATTGTATCCTGTATTCAAGATTTATGGCAGGGCAAACTTGGTCATCAACTTTGATTTCAGGGAACTATTTAAATCTGTAGTATGAATGTCTCTAATCCAAACACATTTTTGCTTTATATTGCCTGTAATGCCTCATGCCAGCAAAACAATTCCACTCTGCTGTAAGGATAAACACATAACACTTGCATTCATGGCATTATTTAACAATATCACAGGTAGTTCTGTATGGAAATAGCAGTGTGAATATAAAACTGTTAAACATGGGTCCCTGTGTTATTCTTACACTCTCCTTGGGGCTATTTTTTGTCTGCTGCCCAATTAATCTACTAGCAAATGATAGGTTTACAAACATATCTGTTGGTAGAATTATGATTCCTAAAGTCTTCAGTTTACGTTTAGGATCTGTTATGCTAGGAGTAGCCAGTATTGCTGAAAATAGAGTCTTTGAGGGAGTGAAATACGCAAGTCACACAAAAGCAGAAGGGAGAAAGTATTACTATTCTAATCTCAGTATTAAGTAGATACAGAACCAATCCACTGAAACTGTATGACTTGCCCCAACGTAATCCAAATTTTTTTGCAGTAAAGCCAATGAGATGATTTTGATTTCCCTAGTGCTTAGCCCCACCCTTCCTTCACAATATCCTTTATTTTAAAACAATCCCTAAATCCTGTTCATATCAAGTAAGAGCAAAAGAAATTTTTGCATCTTGACACGGACATGCTATTAATTGCAAAGAATGCCCAAAGCTTCTACAGTATAAATCCTGCAATACCAGATAGCTTATTGATGTGTTCCTTGTCCCTAGGGTCTTTTGATACAGTGATTAAGGTGTTCTTTTTTTTTATTTTTTCTTTTATCTACTTGTAGAATACAATCTATATGTTAAAATGTTAAAATGCTTGCTCATTATTGGCAAGAGAAACTAATTTTGAGACTTCTTCTGGCACATCTCCATCCCTAAATCTGCTGCACGTAGCTGTTCTAACGTTTCCTTTTTTCTCCAGAGTAGGCACAATCACTCTTTGTCCTCTACAGCACAGATCAGCGCACAGGGAAATCTCATCTCAAACCCAGTACAACTTGACTCCTGTGGTGTTTCAGAACTGAATTCTGGCCATCTGTGTCTTACTGCTTCAGCAAGTTTCCTCTTAGTATTGTCATTAAGCATTTTCTGCACGCAGCCTTTGCACTTGGAAATGAGCAACGCTGTGTTAATCTAATTCTAGTGCATCAGCTAGACTGTGTAAATTTGTAGGAACACATCATTTGGAAAAGAATATCTATTTCCTTTCCATTAAATACATATTTCCCATCTTGCCCCTTCCCATCTTCCAGGGCCTGTTTTCTTCAGATATCTGTCCTGTTACAACCAGACCACTGGTTACTTTACTCAGAAAAGAAACCCTGGCTTCCTCAGGAGTATAGGGTCTTTTTATTACTAAACATTATTCATCAGGCCTTCTCTTATATAAAACATGACACAAAGACATTTAGGCACAAGGATGGGTGCACAAAACAGTTCAATTTTTGGTGTTCATCTTGGATCCCTGTCCCCTGCTGGATATTATGTATTAAATGTCTAGTGGTGTAAGAACATAAATGTGCTTTTGAACAAGGGAAGCAAACTTATTTTACAGAGACTTTTCTGTTGCCATTCTGCAAATGTCTGCTATTTGTCTCATTAGAGACCTTTAAAGTAAACACAAAAAGCAATCAACACAAACTAAAATAAATAAACACATTTTCTATTTAAAAAAATGAAACGTAAGATTTCATCTTTGTAACTCATAATGAGTAACAAGCAGATGTCTGTTAGTGATGGCATACCTATTTCATCAGCTATTCTTCACAGCAGACAGATACTTCCTACCATAAAATACTAAACATCTAAGTAGATGATGAGAAATGAGCAGATATGGCAGTCAGGATATACAAGGAAACTCTATACCAGAGACACTGAGTGCACAACCTAGGTGGCTTGTATGCAGAAACCAATGCATGCCTTTGTTACTCCTTCAGCCACAATAAAGGTGTGGGAAGATGGATGTGGATAGTTCATAAAGAAAACTGACAGCTTCTGCATATACCAAAGTATTACCCGGGTCCGCTTGGCGTGTGCAACTGAGAGCAGAGGGCGTTCGGTAGAGGACTTCTACATTTCCAGTGCTACCGGGTCCTGGAAATTGCTGCAAGTACAAAATACTTCCTGCTTCTGGAAAGCCAGGAATCTGCCTTCTCTATATTATACATGTTATCCTCTGTTTATTGACTTAGAGTTCAATAGAGGGGCCTTAACTATTCAGGAACCATAAATCCATGTCTTCTTGAGCTTGCAAATCCTGGTCCAAGGAAAGACACTGTAGTGAATGTGTTTATGCATTTCTTTTCCCTTAGCATTGGAACACACTTTATTTTGCAAAATGACTGCAGAAATGCAGAGTGCAGGACTAGCACGAGAGGGGCCATTACTGGCTCTAACTGCCGTAAGGATAAGTGGTGTCATCATAGTGGTGATGAAGACATTTGCTGTCATACAACTGTGCTGTCACATGGGTGTTCCCAGCAGCTGGCTGGGCTGGCAGTTGTAGTTTTATATCTTTTTATCAATAGAACTGTTCTAGAAACTTATTTTGTGGTTACGTAAGAAACAAGTTTTGCTCTGATCTGTTGCCTTTTCTTGTCTTGCAGTCAGCTTTCCACTCCTCAGTTGTGTGGCTAGGTTGGTAGGCTGCACACTTTTTCGTAATGTGTGGACCTGAGTTAATTCAAGTTAAATGCTCACTGGGATCTTTTGGCTGCATGTGATGCACAGATGCTGCTTGTTTTTTGTTGACCTTTTCATGGTAGTGGCAGAGACCCCCATGGTAGGGAACAAGCAATTATTAGCCTTATTTAATAGTTGTCTCAAATATCTGTACTGTGTAATAGGCTACACAGCCCTACTGGGTAGAA
>NW_008690806.1:36313-61364 GCF_000695815.1 Acanthisitta chloris | reverse complement strand
GGAAAGAAATTGCATCATGAGAAGGCTTTTCATAATGACCTGCATGAGATTTGTACAGAAGTGATTTAATTTGAACAAGACCATCCCTATGAAAAAAAAAATCATCTCATGAGTGGAAGAATTCCCACTGATCCCACTACGCATTGGATGAGGGCATTTGTATCTTTGTAAAGTTGTACCTTGAGCATTCTGTGAAATTCACAGAATAGGAATTGAATTCCATTCTTTTTTGATTATATTTTGTGTCATATGAATTTATGTATTGGCTTTTTTTTCCTCTGAGGATGAATGTTAATGTCAGAAGAACTAAATTTGACATAATGGGTGCTCCACAGCAGCTGAAAGTCCTTGGGTGAAGGACTCCAACTGCTGGCTTGTGCTGTGGTCTGGCACCTGTGAGCCAAGTGTGGGAAGAGCCTTGGATAATGAGAGAGGTTGATGAATGTAGGATAGTTTGAGAAATATTTTATTTTTCATAACAGCACAGCAATTCTGAAAATATACAAATGCATTTTTTAATGTTTGGCTCAGATTGTCAGATTTATTATTCTTCTAGGTTATTGTGGATGGTAAATTCTTTCTAATCTTGCATTTTAATCTTCTGTACATTTGTTTATAAATTCCTTAACTTTAGGAAGATATGTATTTTGTTTTCCCTAGTATTATTAAAGTTGTGTCACATGCATCAGATTCCCTTTCAGAATATCATTATGTGCCACCAGATTAAAGAGTTGATTATGAACTACCCATACACTTAGCTCTCAGCTTTGTGCCAGTCTGTAAGCTGGCTGAGAGGATCTGATTTGCAGCATGGCTGTTTTCTGCAATATGCAGATGATTAAGATCTATGATTAACTAATGATTTATACAGCAATTTGACAAATTCTCTTTGCTCTGATTGTCTATTCCCCACAGCAAGCTTTCTGTAGCTTCACAGAAATTTCTGCTCCTGACTCCTCTGAACCTCAGCTATGAAACATACTTTAATTTATAAAGGAACTTAATGTTCCTCTTTATAGCGCTGGACATGGCTATGCAAACCTCACAGCTTAGCATGGAGCATGAGGGGAAACAAAAACTCTAAAAGACATTAGGTAAAAGAAGAGCTTTTTGCAGCTATCCTTTAAGTGCAGCCAGCAGTGATGGCAGCTGGCCATCCTCTGCAAAAGGTAAATTAACTGTAAATGTAACAGCTCCTTGAAGTGATAATTTGAAACAATAATGGTATTTAGGGAAACAATGGCCCGTTAAGAGCAAGTGATGCTGGAACACAGGACCGTTGGCTGTCCTTGACTTTCTGACAGCCCAGGAGTCGGTGAGGAAGTGCAGATGGAGCCAGTCTGCACAGGCCTCTTCACACTCACTTTTTTTTCTTTTCAAACAGCAGGAAAATATTGAACAGTGCCAAAGGCTGAATGAGTCACTCTGCATACAATAGGAAAAATCATAGAGCACTGAAGACCACCTTAGATGTGAGTTCAAAAGAAAAATGTGTATACACATCTTGCATGTATTGCTGATCTTCTTCCTTTAAATCCCTGCAATGAATTTTTCGGGAAAGCTTGTGACAACAAAGAGAAAGGTCTCTGATTTATATTGCATACTAGAATGGTAGAAAAAAATGTTGGAAAATAATCAGGGTGATGTTTTAAAAAAATGAGGACACATCTCACAAAAGTTGATTTAGAGCCCCATCAATCAGTGGCAAACCTGCAAGTGGCTTCAGAGAGAGAAGGATTCAGCAATGAGAAAAGAGACTATGAAGATATTTTTTAGCTGATTCTGTCCCTTCCCCTTTTAAATGACTGAAAATATAAGCCACATTTAATGCAGACGGTCCTCACAAGTAATATGAAAAGCATACGGTGGTGTTGTTAACTGCCTTGTCAATACCAGAATAACCCCAAAAAGACAATTATAATTACTATGAAGAATGAGTTTCGGCCACAAGAAGTAAACAAGAAAGCTTGTATCCTCAGTTAGATTTGGAAAAAAACTTACTATGGCAGAGCAGTATAAAAGGCAAGAAAACCAAGGTTAAAGCCAATGACAATCTGCAAGAATGGCAAATACCTGAAGATCAGATTTCTTGGGGCAAATAAAATCTTTGCCATCAAAGGAGAAGTGCTGATTGATTTTAGTGGCTTTCAGTTCAGGCTTTTTAATTGGATTACAATAATTGTGCCAGAACATTTATAGCAGCAAAGGTCTAAAACTAGGTTTTTTGCCAGCTGGTGGCCTACTATGCGTGAGGAAGTCATGGTGGAGTCAACAAATCAGGAGATGGTTGTGTTTATTCTGCTGTTGAATCATGTTTTATATTTTGGTCTTCAGACTGTTTTGTTACACCTTTGCACTCCCTCAGCATTGACTAAAAAGATATTCATCACTCAGAACAGTTGGGCAAAAATGGAATTCCAACTGTTTCTTCCGTAATAAGTAACTGGAATGAAGGTCTTAACAAAGAACTCCCCCTTGCTAAACACCACATCAATGCTATTTGTGGTTTTATGTCTGAAATTCTTGCTTAGTGTATTTGAGCAAAGAAAAACTGTTTTCCTATGCAGAAGTCCATATGATCAGACAGCAGTGCCGGCTGATCATCCCATCTGGTAAAAAATGCACAGCCACTTCTGCTGTGTAACAGCTCATGAATTTTTGTGATACATCAAGATAATTTTAGTGGGATAAGAGTTTTCTATGGAAAATTGTATGAATGATAATTCCAGGTCTCTCTAACAAACATTATAAGAAATTAATCCAAAAATCCGTCTAGATTGACTAAAATGTTTCTCATTCTTTCATAAATTAGACTCTTTAATGTTTTTCTATCCAACCTTTTTCTTATTTTGTTTCACATTTTGCTTACTGGTGATCTGCGAACCAAGTTAAAAATAATGCTTTCTGCAAGGACCTAAATGTCAGCATTTGGATGTTGAAACACATCTGTCATTAGAAAATCCATGTAGCATAATATTCAGTTCTATTACTTAGATATAGATAGAAGGGTAATACAGAAAATAAACGCAGAGAAACTGTAGTTATAGGTATTGAATACCCACAGCTCTAGGGACCCTTGAGGCCAGGGAGGAAGTAGATTTGGGGAGTATGAGAGCAAAGTCAAAGGAAATTGGTAGTGAATATTGTATTAAAATCTTTTGGTATGTCTGATATAACTGAGGAGAATGTGAGCTGCGTCTTGAATGTTATTCATTGCATAAACTTACTCTCCTACAGTATGAAGCTTATTCCCTAAGATATGTAGAAATTGGCACAAATTTGCCGACAGTTTGTTCTGAGTGATACTAGAAATGGATAAACAGTCCGTAGGTATCTGAAAGTAAGCACTGGCAGCCCCTGTTGACACAGAACCCAGCAGTGCAGTTCCTGTATCCCAGTCATTCCCTAATCAATGCCAGAGATACACAGCTATATCTAGAGCAAATATTAATTCTGCTGCTAGATGAGATGTTTGCCATTATGATAGATAAAACAGAAACTTGAGCTGAACGTAGTTGTTCCTGACTAAAGGAACTGAAAGGTGGAGTCCAAGAGCTCTGCACTATGCTCTTTTATTCTTTTCCTGAGAAAATGATGTATTGGAAACTATCACGTATTAATTCTTTTCATTTTATTTCCTTTTTGTGTCCCTCTTATATGTCCTTTCTTCCTAGTGTATGACTTCACATACAATTATAATCAAAAGGTGCAGGTCACCATGTTCAAAATGTTACACCCATTTCTGGCAACATCCTCATAAATAGCCTGGAGCATATGCTTCCTGTATCATCCCCCTTTCTTGGGGACAGAGGCTGTTATTGCTGATAACAAATCAGCTCCTCTGTGATTCATGGGAATTAAAAGCCAGTACAACCTGAAACGTTTCTGTCTCACCCAGTCTTAGCACTTGATACTATGTCCTTACTCAGGGCTTCCTAGAATGGTGTGGTCATCACCTCCTGATGCTCTTTGGCACGACTAAAGTCTACAATGCCCTTGGGTAAAATGACTTTACTTTTTGGAACAGAATTTTATTTTCTATATCAGTAGTTTTCACTGATTCCATGGAAACTACTTGCAGGACCTTGTCTATTTTTTACTTGAATTTATGAGCAATTTGCCACTCACCATTGGAATTATTTTTGCATTCAAATTTTGTTTCTCTGTGACTATATATTAAAACAAAAAATAGTTTTTAGCAAGCTGACTTCTAATAGTCAGAGGCGTGATAAAAAATAGGCTCTTTTCAAGATTTAGCTCCTCGGCTATAGTCTGCTCCTCAGATAAAGTGCTCTGGAGATCAAAAATAGGGAAGGAATATGCTGTATTTAGAACATCTGAAGCTCATGGAACATGAAGGGTCCATTGGCTCAGCTAGCAAATGGTTCTTCAGAGACATTTCATCTATGTCAGTTCTGCATAGTGTGTTTTATGGATCCCTCACAGCAGGAACTGAGTATTAAAACAAAAATTTCTTTTGATTTTTGTCAGAATCTCACAGATTCAGGGCAACCCTTTAAAGATGACTTTGTTACAACTACAACTTAAAGATGCAGAAGAAATCACATTTTGGCCTAAAACATATTTTTCACCTACAAAGCTGCATTGTTTAAACCTATGCCCCACTTGCAAGAAAAAAGGAAAACCAACAATAATCAACTGTGTTTGATCTTGAAAAGATAAAAAAGAAAAGAAAATGGTAAGAAAATATAATCAGAAAATTATTTTAATACTGTACTTGAAAATATCCTATGAGTGCCTTCCTCTTTAGAGTCAATATAGACAGATAGCCAGTTTGAGAACCTACTTTACCATTAATTACCACTTTCAAGTGGAACTGGTACAATACCACTGCATTTCTCAGTCCATTTAATAGAATCATCAGCCTTACCTTCTGAAATCCAATGATCATTTCATAGCATGTTGCCAGAATGGTTTCTTTTACAACTATATATATATATGTATATATATATACACATATGTATATCAATTTTAATGTGAAGTAAACTGAGAAGTATAACTTCAGTGAAGGCAGTGTTTGAGGGGTCTGTTGCTAGCTGTGCTGAAATTGCTTATAGTCCACATATTCTCCCATGTTTTGGTAGCTGATTTGTGTGTTTTTCTCCCATTATCACAAGCACATTTGTGTGATTGTTGCCTACCATGGTTTTGTTAATGCATGTATTGCAAAGTCCAGTTGAAACTGGTAGAACCTGAAGTTATGTAGCTTTTGCACCAAAAATGTCAGTAAATATGTTATATATATGAAAATATCAGTGCCTGAGAGGCAAAGCCACTAGTCTTTGTTTCACTTTTCTTTTCTTTTGGACTTGATTTTAGTTAAAAATGTCTATGGAATTTAAAAAAAATCAAAACCAAAACCCAGATACCTCAGCACTGAAGTCAAGCATGTTGTTAATATTAGCAGATTTTTTGACTCTTCTGCAGATAAAAGTATTCATTCATGTGGAATGCAAACCAGCAAACATAAACACCTCTTCAATTCAATTTATCATATTCTCAGCATTTTAGTGATTAATTAAAAAACCTCACCGTATCCAGTGGCACAATAAATTTAGCACAACTGGGAATGACTTTCTGAGCAGGATATACTAATGTCAGGGCTATTTTCTACCTTACTCTGATAGCAATCCTCCTTGCTGCATTATTTTTAGAAAGTTGACTGTTGATAAAAAGCTCAGTAAGGATGACCTTTGAAGAAGCCAGTATGATTCTTTTCCCCTCACACAGCAGACTCTGCCTCCCCCTCTCAATCCCAACTCAAAGCAGACACAAAGCCTCTTGATGTTAAAGGGTGCTACTTCATAAGCAGAAGTCACAATCTTAATTGATACTGTCATTTTTAGTTTCTTAGGGATTATAGGAAACATCACATACATTTATTTTTTTGCAGTATATGCTTCCATTGTCTGCTCTGTCCCTCAGGTTTTTGCTCTTTTCTTGCAGGAAAGCTGATATTGTGAACATCTTCTGGGGCAGGGAATAATAAAGCCTGGAATGCCCTCTCTCCACTCAATTTAAAAGCTTTAAAGAAACAAAAATAATCAATAGGCTTTCTACAGTGTATTAGTGAGACTATTTATTTATTTTTTAATGTCCATTTAAATATTTTTTCTCATTACCTGCAGTGGGAGGCATTTGAAGCCCTACCTCAGCAGTTACTGAGGTACCCAATAGGGCAATGCACCTTTTTTCTTCCCACTGTACAGAGAGGAAGGAGAGTCTAGTATTTGGTTGTCCAGAATGGTTTCTAGTTCCATAGGCTCTCAGATCAGCAGGGTGAAGCAGGCAGGAGGCACTGGCAAAGGCCAAGGTTAGACTGGAAGTCATGGTAGGAGGAATCTGGTGTGCTGCTGCTGGGGTGAAATAGGCTCTGTGCAATGGTCCTGCAGCTTCACAGTAACTTAGGAGGGTGGATAGAAAGATCATTTGCCATTCAGTCTGATCCTGGAAGGATCTAATTGTGAAAGTTTGTCCATGCTTTCCACAAGATGTGTGAGCATTCAGCACCTCAAAGTGTTAGGACCAGAAACGGGGGAGAAAAGGGAAATGATTGCTCTTGATGACTGCCAAATCTCTGTATTTGTACAAATCTGGCAATTCATAAATAGCAAGCTATGTCCTCATAACAGTTTAGTAAACTATAGACATTCATTACAGTGTTTTCTAATCTAAATGAGATGATTACTTTTTGGCTTGTTTGTTCGTTACTTGTTTGACTTGGTTTGTTGTGGGTTTTTTTATTGTTTTAGTCTTAAATGTTTTTTAAATGGGACAGATATTCATTTGTTAAAATCTTGATGGAAGTAGAGAACTATTTCTGCTTAAATCCCCTGGGAAACTGGCCCATCAATTTTCAGCTCTTATAAAAGGGGATAGAAGAGAGTTCCCATGGACTCGACTTGGAGAGCAGAAGGTGGAAGTCCATCTCATCCTACTTAATGCAGTTCAGATGTAGGAGGCTCCACCTACTCGAAAAGATTATTAGCTTCTAGTGATTTTCCATAACTAGCATAATTTTTAATGCTGTACAGTGTCTGCAGTGAAGCAGTTCTGATGGAGGAACTGACACAGATTTTATATCAAACTGTACCTGTGCTGTAGAAATTTGTTTCATCTTCCTATCTTGACCTCCCTCCTCTAGAATTAAATTTTGAGACACACGCAAGTTTACACAGATCCTTAAAAAACAAACAATTATGTTTAAAGGAATATAGAAAAGTTTATCTATTTTCACCTGACTCTTTGACACAAACTTTGGGGGGTAATAAGCTTTGAGGAACTGTGGTGGGAGTCATTCCAGGATGATTTGTAATCACGGGCTGTGTATGTTAGTTAGCTTGGAGTACAGGAACAGAGTTTCACCAGAAGTTTGTAGCAGCAAAATTATTTGCCTCCCTTAGGCATCCAGAGCAGGAGAATCTGAAATTGGAAAAGCAGAGTATAAAGTGCATCTGACAGCCCTCAAGCATTTATTTGCCTCAGTATGCTTACTACATAAAGTCACTACAGTTTTTATTACAGTAAATTGATTGTGAAATGTTGCCATTGTAGAGTTTAGAGATTCCTTCATGATGTTTCCAATATGCTAGTTCACATGATTCTAATGCAATTTAATCTCCATTTTAACAGGATCTAATAATGTGCCTCTATTATCCTTTTTCTTAGGATCAAACATCTCCTTTCAAAGGGAATCTTCTGGGAACCCTCTCTTTTCAGTGCATTTTGGTTTGTATTTGGGAGTTAGACTGTGTTGATTGGCCAGTGTAAGCACCAAAAAATCCATATAGCACCCATGTCAGGTCCTCTGATCAATGCATAGATATGCTATATGTATGCTGAACCATGTGTTCACATAACTGGGCACACACCCTGGAGCAGTTTTCTATTCTCTGTAATGACTGAGGGTTTTGTCTGCCCTGCTGGTGCACATCTTCCAGTGCACTTAAAGCATCTTCCTTTGTGCACGGATGGAAGGATGTGATGTCACACTTTGAGTGCAGCACAGAGTATGCTCTTCCCAAACAGCCCTGGTGCTCTGTGTTCAAATGGCATGGTGACTGCTGTCATGGAAACTGCTTCCACGATGACCAGTGTCCTAACTCTCCTATTTTATCAGCAAATTATTCCACTTTCAGGATATGCACTCACACATTTGCCTTAATGAATAGGACAATGTGAGGAGGCTGCTAAATGTTCTTCTGTTGGCCAATGTGAATGATTTTATTCCAGTGTGCAATATTTTCATTGTATCTATCTTAGTTTATTTCCATTGCATTCACTTTTGCAAGCATTCTCCCAAACACTATGTTAACATCCACCTGGAAAGCTGCTGCTGCTGACTCTGAAGATTTCCTTTCCCCTCTCCCTTGAGTCCTCAGTATTGAATATGAACAGAGAAGCTGGGGAAGATGTAAAATAAGGGGGAATGTGAATATGTAAGAACCTGAAAAATGAGCATTGCCAAAGTCCTTTGCACAATGCCAAACTGGAAAAGCTTAACAGTAATTTGTGACCTTCCCATCTTACAGACCTGAGGACTGAGAGGTTCCTATTATTTTCTTCTTTTTTGTGACACTGTGTATCACTCTGAAGTATCTTGGGGAAACCATTGCATAATTCAGGATCAGGGGAATTGACTGAATGGCCAGTCACTTCACTGGCTTGCTGTGTGACCTTGTATTGTTTCATTTCTGTGTGATATTATCCTTCCCTCCCTAGATTTTGTTTAAAAATAAATTTTTCATAAAGGATTTCTGAAGTGTAGTTAACATTTGCAAAGGATTATGTTTCACACAAAACAGCAATGTAACAGCACCATGACATGACACTTATTACTTGGCTTTATGCATTTATTATTTTTCCACAAATAGCTTCTTGGCTCAACCAAAAGGAGTGCTGGATGCAAAAATTCAGTGTCAGCAACTTCATATCCTCTCTATTGCCTTATTTACTTCTTTCTTAAAAAATCTCACTTGTGTTCTTAATTTTACTGGGCACTTGCTGATCAATTTTCTCATCACAGCAAGACAAACTGTGCTCTGCAGACAATATTTTCACATTCATTGGTGGCAGGGGAGGAATCATGTTCTTTTATCAGATTGGCAAATGTGATTTTCAGTTTATCTTCATAATCTCTCTTTTCCAATTATAGTTTTATGTTTTCTTAAGTGATCTTTTAAAGACCTGTCTTTCCACACACTTTGGATTTTGTCTTGTCTTGTTTATTTATAGAATAAGTAACAGAAAAAGAATCTGGCGTGAGACTGATCTGCTTGGTGCTGCTGTATCAGGGAGTGAGTATGGTACAGTATCGCTGTATCCCATTGCTTCTGGGAAACAGAGACAATCTGCAAAACTCACTGGATGATCTTCAAAATATCAACAGCAATGTCACTAAAGACCTGCCAAGTGCAATGACTGGGAGGCTGTACAAAACACCATTTGAAGACTAATGGAAATTTCCATTAAACACGGGGGATGTGAAAAAAAGAACCCCACATCCACTCAACCCTTAAAAACATTGCAGGTTGTAAGCTAAAATGTATTAATAATGTTGTGTGGATCTATAGGGATCACAGAAATTTGAGGGAAACTTTCCCCAGGAAGAGCATAAGATGGTGCTACAACACCTGATGCCTGGAATATAGAAAAGAGTTGGGATTTTCTATGCATAATTATATTGATATGTGTATGTCAAGTTTCTATTGCATGTCATGTTTTAAGTGTTAATTGGACAGCCTCCTTCATTCCAGATAAGAATTCCCTTTATTTTAAATATGACTGCAGCAAAGAAAAATTTAAGAACAAATATAGGTCTTGGTTCTTCAGCAGAAAAAGGTTTTGTAAAGCAATAGCAGTCCTTTGCTTAATGAGAAACTAAGCAGAATATTTCTGCCAGCTCTGCTGGTGTCAGGGATTCAGAAGCAGTGTGAGGATAAGGAGCATAAAGAAGAGTGACCTTGGTATCTTTAAATCTGTTTCTTTATTTTTCTTCTCTGTTCTGGTGAGGCTGTGCAAATTTGGGAAATTTGTCTCATTGTGATCCAAATGAGAAATAGTGTGCTAACCAAAGCTGAAAAACAGAAATGGAATACTTTTGAAGTTGTTCAAATTGCTTATATACAGTTTGGAACATTTTTCTTAGTAGTTTTACCCTATAGAATAAATCTTGAATATGGTTGCATTTTAAAAGCTATTTTGAATCCAGATTCTATGATACTTTGTTTGTCCTACTTACTCTGATTTTTGTATTTTTTTATTTGTTTTGGTTTTGGGGGTTTTTGTTTGTTTATTTATTTGGGTTTTTTTAATGCTGGTTTTTTTCTTTAATAATGTGACCAAAGCTATTTCTTTTGTCAGCTGCCTACATGGCTTTTTATAGAACTTACTACTTGATCACCCCTGTTTTCTTTTTGATTATTTTCCCTTGTTGTCTTAATTCTTTTTACCCTCCTATTCTTCTTATTTCCTCTTCTGTCCTACAAATTTATCCCTCTTTCCCAACATTTGTTAAAAAAATTATTATTCATTTTACCCAGAAATTCCTAAAACATAACTATTATTATTGTTTTACCTTTTAGCCTCTCTTTTAAAATAATTAATGTTATGTGTGGCTTTGTAGAATACATAAAATTATGCCCATACATCTAATTTTGATTTAAGGGGAAAATTAAATTATTTATTTATTTTTGACATGATCTGACAGCATCAATTTAATTGACATGATGTAAGAGGGTCAAGCAGAGGGTTTGCTAATACTTACAGTTTACCTAGCAGAAAAACTGAAGAGATATATTTATTTTTTTTTACATCAGGGACATTGGATATTGCTCCAAAAGGGCACAAAATGATAATGTTTGTGTTTATCTTTAAAGAGACTGAAAAAGAATTATTATCAATGAGTCAGCTTTGCTTCAATGCATGGAAAAATACTGGAGCCAAAAATCAAGCCAAGTATTTGTAAGTACTTTGAAAAAGGAGAGTAACAAAAGGATGTAAGTTGTAGTCAACACAGACCTGTCAAAAATACATTAAATCTGTTTAATTTTCATCCAGGACTGGCTAATACCCCTTGTCAGTAGAGAAAAGGTATTAAATATTGCTACATTAGTAGGGCTATGGATATTTTCATAAGCAAAGGAAATATAGTCTAGACACAAGATGAATCATTAGAAGATTAATTCAGACTCAAAGACTATACTCAGCAATTTTACACAGTCCACTATCAGCTCTTTTAATTAGCTAGCTGGATAGTAGGTTAGAGAGTGTTCTTATTATCTTTGTAGGCAGCATCCTCCTGAGAGAGTCAGCAAGCACTTTCAAGCAGACTTTGAAAGGTGTGGGGAGCATCATGGCATTGCCCCTGGGGTACAGGACAGGACCATTGTCTTTAGCAAGAACTGGGCTTGGGTGCTCCTGACCACAGGTGAGCCTGGTTCACACCTAACACCACACTGAAATTTGTCAGTGAGGAGTGCTGAGTTGTGACAGGGTGCACAATAGTTTCTACTCAGAGATGTGAGAGCTTTGGGACTGGGTTTGTTGGGTCAGCCTTGAAACATCACTCTTTCTGCAGGGATGGGCTCTTGGAGATGGTCAGTGGGTGAGCAGCCAAAGAACCTGTGAAACTGGGAAACCATTGCTGAATCTAGAGGAGACAAGAAGGAAGCATGTTAAGACTCCAAATATGTCAAATGTTTCTACTAAAGCTGGATAAAAAAAAAGAAGAAATTAATTAACTACGGCATGTAAAGTTTCTGTCAGATTTTAGCAAAATGTGATGGCTAATAATGAGGTTAAATAAGTATTGGGATAGATTCTTGGAAAAGGCTTTCATTACTAAGGGCTTTAACAGTGAGGTTAGAGAAGTATGTGCCAGGAACATCTGACATGCAGTTTGATCCTGCTTGGTGGAGGTAGAGAGCTTAATGAATGACCTTTTTATTTCCCTTCGAGCTTTATGTTTAAGATTTTATGATCAGAAAAAAAGAGATTAAAGAGTAAAAGAGATAGCTTTATATTTCAGTCAGTGGAAAATGTTCTGAAGAGCTGAAAATCACATTTTGAAAGTTGGCACATGTGAAGTTTGTTTGACAAGATACAAGAAAATTTAAAGATGGGCCCATGCAACCTTTAGAAGACCTCTATATCTTTTTGATAGCATTTATGGTGATTCTTCTTTTACACAATGCCATAGCATTGTTTGATTTATGGACTGGCTGATGTTTTTCAAAGATTCCCCCCCCTTCATCTATAAAAACTGCTCTCTTGGAGGCTTTTGATTAACATAGAACAAAGAAACATTATTTTACTTGTGAGAATAGGTTTTTGGTGGTACTAGGAATATTCTCAAGAGTGTGAACTTTATGGGGAGTGTTTAGCAGCAGAGATTCCACCTATTTTCCCACATTTGCTTTGTAACTTGAAGTCTGAGTTCAAAAAACATCAAGCATTATCACTCAACATTTTCCCTAGTAAAACCCTATTAAAGCCACATTTCTATAACAAAATTACAGTATGACCAAAGCAGCTGGAATGTTCTCACTAAGGCGTATCTGCAGTACTTGATAGTTATTGGCATTTCAGATTTATGAAGGGCCAGCTGTGAGACATTCACAAAACAGAACTTTTGATTTATTCATTATTAATAATAATAAGACTGCATTGGAAAACAAATTGCACAACATGAGAAGCTAAGGAAATGAGTAAATTTCTTGTGCCAAACATGTGATTATGCATTTGCATAATGTTTTCATTTGCTCATAACCAATCAGAAAAATGTCCATCCCCAAGTACAAATGATTTCTTGACTTGATTTTTTATTTTTAGTTTACATGATGAATAAACATGATCAAACTTCCTTTACACATATACCAGAAATGTTTTGTTGGTTGCTAGTAAACCACTGTCAGAAAGCCATCAACTCATCCATGTGACCTTTAACTTTGAAAAATACATTATTTTTCTATTTTCAGATGCGTAGTTAATTGCAGAATTATTTAGAGAACTACCCTGGAACTACTGAAATTTGTTCTGTTTTTCAAGACAGCTTGCCAGCTCATGCACAGATATTGACATCCATCCAGTTTCCCACTCACAGGGAGTTTTCCTTTCTGTTTATCACTGGTATTTAGTCCTGCCAAATATCTACCCGACTCCTTGTCATGGTTTAACTCCAGCCAGCCACCAAGCACCATGCAGCCACTCACTCACTCCCTCACCAGTGGAATTGAAGAGATAATTGGAAGGGTAAAAGCTAGAAAACTTGTGGGTTGAGATGAAGATAATTTAATAGGGAAATCAATATCCATGCACACAAGCAAAGCAAAACATGGAATTAATTCACTGCTTCCCACAGACAGGAGGTGTTCAGCCAGGAGAGCAGGGTCCATCACTTGTAATCATTACTTAGGAAGACAAACACCATCACTCCAAACCCCCTTCCCTCTTCTTCCTCCCACTTTATATACTGAGCATGATGTCATATGGTATGGAATATCCCTTCGGTCAGTTTGGGTCACCTGTCCCAGCTGTGTCTCCTCCCAATCTCCCATGCACCCCCAACTTCCTTGCCAGTGTGGCAGTATGAAAAGCACAAAAGGCCTTGGCTCTGTGCAGGCTCTGCTCAGCAACAACTGCATTATCAACTCTGTGTTCAGCACAAATCCAAAACATAACCCCATACTAGACACTGTGGAGAAAATTAACTCTACCTCAGACAAAACCAGCACACTCGTCCTTCAGAGTTATCTAAAAATTTAGCAATACTATTTTAATAAATAATAATTTCCCTTATTTTTTAATACATTTTTGGTTAGGGTGACAAATCATAGCATTGTCTAACGTACTTATAATTGTATATTTCTGTACATGGGAAGACATTATTCCTGGCAGTGTGATAAAGCAAATAGTTTATTAAATATATGTAAGTCCATGTGTTATAGGGAAGAACCATTTGGAAGCCCAAAGCACTCACAGGTTTCTGCTTTTTGCAACACCACTGGCTGATGTTGACATAGTTTCTATAATCAGATTTATCTAAGTGTTTTTTTTAATTGAAGGAGAAGATATGTCTGATCCAGGGCAATTATACCAGGTATCAGGGGCCCAAATCACATATTATTGAATGTATAAAATCTATTCCATTGACTGTAGTTTAAATTCTGAGGCTATATATAAAAATATCCTTGGCATGTTTACATACAACAAGTTATATGAATATAAGAACTGGAATTTATATTCAAAATGTCTTGTTTATTAGAGAATGCTGTTTAAAATTGTGAATAATACTATCAATGGGTATACAATCATTTATGATTGTAAATTTAGTAATTAACTAAAGTTGCTGTAGATTTGTAGTGGGATTTAAAACAGTACTATTTTCTGCAGCAACTTATTCCAAACAATAAATAGTACCAGTAGCTCTGTTTCCTTACCCTTTTGTTATGCTTATGGTCTAACTTTAGATTAAAACAAAGAGCCATGGTCATATTGTTTGCACCGATGACATGCCTCCCCTTGATGTCAATAAATCAATACTCCATTATTCTTATTTGTGTTTCAGGTCCATGGGTGTGTATGACATTGTATATGCTTGGTTATGGAAATGTAAGCTTAGATTATGAAATAGGCTTAGGGTATAAAATTTTATAAAATAAAATATGATTATGTGTAAAAAGAAAATTCAACCATCTTTTCAAAGCTGGTAATCTAATTTGGCTTTCTCCATTTGAAATTGCAACATCAGTAAAAGAGTGAATCAGCACTCATTCTGAGTCCTGTCCAAAGCTATTTCAGTGAACAAAATGCACCTATTGAGATCAGTGGGCTTTGGCTCACACTCTGTTTCATGCCCATAGGGGTTGAGATATGTAAAATAGATGAATATCTACTTAATGGACAATCAGGTTAGAAAAATGTCACCCTGCATGATTATTAAGCAGCTATCACTTTCTCACTTACGTGCTTTCTAAGTCTCTAAACCCTCATGGATGTGGTATGAAAGATGCAGAGCTTTCCTTTCTGAGTGTTTCAGCAAAAAGCTTAAATTGGGTAAAGCTGCAAAATGTCATCTGACAGTTTTGAAGCCCATTCAAAAATCTGTGTATGAATTTATTTATTGATTTGCATGACAGCAGTCAAGGCTGTTTACTGTAAAATGGACAGCAAAGTCAAATTTCATTTAAAAACAAAAGCTGAGTCTTCAAGAAAGCAGGAAAAGAAATAAATCCAGCTGTATATGATATAGTTAGTAAGAACTGCTGAAAATTAAATAAACAGAACAGTCATAAACATCTAGTTTAGATTGGTTTTCAAAAATCCAATAACCCTGTTGTTTAGGGAAAATGTACCAGGAATACTTTGGAGAAATTCATGTACCTATTTCAGGTTTAATTTTTTAATGTCTCTCTTCCATGCTAGGCCCTTAATGTAAAGTGCTGAACATGCTGTTTTATCTTCCAAACCTCTGAGCCTCTTGCTTTAACTTAACGAAAGAATCAAGATGCATTTCTGATAGGTCTGAGAATTTCCTGATAGCTTATTTGTCTGTCAGTAAGGAAATCTGATCTTCCTAATACAGGCCAGATTCAGCACTAGTGATCAGATAAAAAGCATGCGATGACACTGGCTTTACAAAGATAAAATCGTGATCGAAATGCTGATGAATATTTATTATAATAAGTTGTCTTTCCTGAAGCAGTATTAATAGTTGCATGAATCAGAGTTATTTGTCTAAAGAAGGATCTGGTCTACTTCAAACCCCCTTGAGATTTTTGGAAATCAGGCATGCCTCTCTCTTGCTATATTTCTCCACTCCCTGCCTTGTAGAAATCTGGTCTCAAACAGGTCTGTTCTGTTTCTGTGCTGGCAGAAAAGGAATATTCTGGGGAGCAGGGAACATCTCGAGTTTGGGAAACCTACCTTTGTAGACTCACTTCATTCTGGGTGAGGCATAGCTTGATACTATTTCTTGGAAGTTATGGTAATCTACTATAAAATAAAATACAGATAAAAATACAGTATCACTTCATATATACAAAATAAGTAATAGAAAAATTTTGTTCAGATAAGTAATGAAGTGAAAGGAAGCCTCACCATTACTATCTACTTAGTGATAGATCAAACCAAAAAGATATCTCATGAGGTCTAATTCTCTGCTAGATGATTTTGTGGCTGTTTGGGGTTGGGATTCTCTCCTACTCTGTGACTGTCATCCACAGGAGTATTCCACTCTCTGTGAAATGCACAATGCCAAATTCTTTCTTGGAGTCTTCTGGGGATCCCATTCAGATTCAGATTTTCCTTTCTATTTATCTCTAAATTTTGGGGGTTAAGTTTTGATATACTTCCTGTGAAATTACTAGAAGTCTGCCCCTTCTTTGGACATAAAAGTCATGGCTGCAGAACAGTCTTCATCCTATGTGACTTGCTTGCAGATGGGTCTGTGGCTGGAAGAAAGTCCTCATCTTGTCAGTGGCTGAAGGTATCCTCTCTGTCAAGGGAAAACTGATGTGAGGGGCCTTGGTTGGTTACCAGAATCGTTCAGACAGAGCTTTCACTTTGCTGTCATCTCAGTTGTGGTTACAGCTTTTTGTGTGGATGTATTATAAAACAGATCTACAACTAATCCAGGTTAAGCGTAAACTCCTGAAGGTGTTATTATTCAACAGCATAATTTCTTTATAAAAGTGTGTATGTTCAGTGCAAAGTGCCTGGCAACCACAGCCAAAATTGATATTGGAGAAAGCAAATATTCTTGGAAAATATGCTTTGCAAGTAAATTTTAACACTGATTACCTCTCTGTGCTGTAAACCTGAAGCCTCTAAATATACAAGAGACCACATATTCAATAATTATGAATAAACTATAAATAATATTAGGTTCTCATTCATTTGGGTTTCATTTATCTTAGAACATCAATAGACCTTACATCCATATATATATAAATAACAAAAAGAATGAAATCAAAATGCTGATAAGAAATCCCACACCAAATTGCTTTCAAATCAATACACATCCAGTACTTTTGCTTTTGCCTCCACAGAAAAGAGCTAATGGTGCTGACAGTCTTTGAAAAGCTTTCCAGTTGGCCCAATATGGAATAAATTATCCTGAAAAAGAAGTATAACCCTTTTGCAACTATGCTGTTATTGTAGTACATTCTGTCAGCTGTACCTTTAGTTGTTTAATGATACATTGCAGCATTACAGGCTAATGGAGGACACTACCTTTATAACAGAAAAACTGGGCCATACTTTGTATCTACTCCTTTTTCTGAGAAAATTACTCCCCAGAGCAGGAACTGTGATCTTTCTATTGCAGCTTCAAACACTGAGTCTTTAAGAAGTAAACAGATTTAATGCAAAATGCCTCTGTAATTTCATTATGAAGTAGTTTAGGAAGAAAAATTAATGTAGCATTATGTTCTGTTTCCAAAACATAGGTGCTAACTGTGACTTTGTTTCAAGAGTGTTCTTGAGCATATGTCTCACTTTAATTACCATGAAATAAATATGTGTGGCACAACTGAGTTGCAGTTAACCACGTACAGCAGTGGAAATAAATGGGCGGTCATGGAAAAGGGTCAGGGCTATCATGGGGTAATGCTTAAGGTGGTATTTCTGACTGTGCTTCATATCACAAAATAAGGCCTGGGGGATCACTGCTGTAAGAAATGAACCCAGCCTGATTTCCAGATGAGCAGTTGAAAAGTCTGTGAGATAACTAGCAATGTAGCTGGGAATAGCTTGACCTCTTCCATTTAGGAGTAACCTATCCATACAGCAGTCAAAATTCAAAAGGTTGTGTCTACTCATGATCATAAATAGTTTTAAAATATTATCAAATCCTTAAGATTGCAGGCTATAAACAATTGGAGTTTGCTTGTTTATAACATCTTTAAACATTTGCCTATAAAAAGTTAGGATATATGCTGTACTCACAAAACACTTCTTGAGATCTCATGTGAAGTCAAGCTTTGATACTGTGATTCCAAGCTAGAGAAGTGTATTGAAAACTCTGAGGGGCTGTCAGAGACACTGTAGATCTCATACAAAGGTGACACTATCATCTCTTCAAACATGCAGATTTTGTCCCTACTCTTTTTGTACATTTTTTCTGATGGTATGGTGAGTCCACCATTAGTGTGCCTAATGATATTCACCTGAAACTTTTGCTAACAGTACTATCTGCACTAAAGGAAGATGGAAAGTCCTTAAATTTAACTTTTTAGAGTGAAAGTCACTAGATAGTTATATAAAAAATATAAAAAGGGATTGTTTCTGTTAAGAATCAGAAAATTTTCCCACCAAAATGTACAATAATTTTTAATAGAAGACAAATTTTATTATTTGCATGTTATCAACAAAACAATTATTTTCAAACTTCTATTTAGTTTGGATGTTCAGAAAGGAAAGCAAACAGTCACTGGATCAAGTATTTATTCTGGCCAATTTTCAGCTAACATAATTTGAAATATTTTGTAACTAAGAAAAAATTTTTGTAGATTCTGTATTTTTAAATGATGTTGGCAAGAAAGACAGGCATATAAAAGACATCCTATATGAAGCTATTTGGCCTCAGATTTTACCATTTGTTCTCAAGAGCTAGGTACACAGATTGGGAGTGCAAAAGAATAGCAAGAAATAAATTTAAAAAACCCAACAAACACACAACAAAAATTGTTTGTGAGGGTTGTAAATCAGATGATGTTCTGTCATCAGCTAAGGGCTATTATTCTCTGTCAGTTAGTGGACGGCAAACCTTTAATTTCCACTTATCTAACATTGTTCTGCTTTTGTTTTGCAACCAGACCATGGCTATATTCTACAAGATTAAAATTCACCTGGGTCATTACACCCTCAACAAGGTTAAAAGGGCAATGAGAAAGACATAGTGAGAGAAATAAAAAGCATCAGTGGTATTTTAGTACCAAGAATGGATGGGAAACTGCAATAAATTTTCAGTGAAAATGGAGTATAGCCAAGAAGATGAAGACAATATTCCTTCTCTTTTCCCTTATCTGGGATGAGTATAATACTTTTTTTTTTTTTCCAGATGCGTTTATCTTCATTTTAGGAAATTCTAGCTTGTTGCACAAACCTGCACAGAAATGTTGAGTACCTCATATCAGCTGACTTTATTTCAAAGATATTATCCTATATGACACTATATACTAGTATATGCCATCCTTCTACATTGCAAGTAACTTTAGACCTCAGAGCAAGAGAAGTATAATAATTTTTCTAATGTCAGATATAAAAACCTTGACTCTTCTATTTTGGTGAAAGGGACTTTCTACAGCCTTGAGAGTTTTTGACTGATTTGGCCATTCTTGCCTCTGAAATCCAACTCTGGAAGTAATACTGAATAAGTAGTGAATAATTGGGATGGCTGTTAGGAGCAGCAGAAGAAGAGAGACATGAATAATATAGAGGTATTTTTCTATGATTCCGATTGCTATGGTTATGCATTATTATCACATGACTAGAATCAGCCCATTAGTCCAGAGTTCTGGTTCTGTGTTTGTATTGCAGTTGGAGTTTATTGTTTGTAGATCAGTGACCCCAATAATGGTGAACACAGAGCAGGTTTCCCAAGGTGCCCAGTCCTCTTTACGTGCAGAAAAGGTGGGTCCTCTAATGAGAAAGCTGCAATGAATCAATTTGAAAATTACTATATCCGAGATTTTTCAAGTTTGGATCTCAATTTTGTCCAGTCTTTGGATTTGTGAGGAGTTCTGTTTCTACCAAATGTATCTGCATACTTTCTCCTGAAGAACATAGATTTGCTTCAATAAGTTAGCTATTTATCAATAGCAAAATATATAATTTTTCTCACAGCATTTCTCATGCCTTCCATTGTTTTAAAATTTCCAAAGATTAGAATCTTCTTATAGGTGATAATACCAAGGACACAAAATATTTACCTAGTGTTGCTTTTTACTCATCCATTCTACAGTTTCCATAGCTCAAGATTATATGATTTCTTCTTCCTGATGGTAAATATATTCATTTATTATTTACTTGTGTTGGTGATTTACAGCAAGGATTCATGCGAACTGAAAGATCGACATCTGAGGGAAGACTAGCTATACCTATTTGACAATCAGCCTGTAAATTACTAGATCTGTTTATAATTTGTTGGAATACTTGGGAAAAATTCTGCTCAACCTTTTTCTTCTTATTTTGTTAGAAGAAAACCCCAAACCAAACCAAATAAATCAAACTACTTTTGACTAGCAACAAAAACTGGCAATGGATGAAAAGTAAGGAAAAGCAAAGGAAATATAACTGGGGAGCTGGAAGTGAAGAGCTGGAAAAGCTGGAACAGAAGCAGTCTCTGAATATTTTAACTCATGGAGTTCTCTCAGTTTCAGCTTTCCACCCAGATACTTTGCAGAAATGTGATCATATTGTGTTTGCTAAGACATATGTTTACTATATTCACTCATCTTTTTCTTCTACTTAATGGTTGATATAAAGTACAACCCATCCTCTGTGTACTTGGTGCCTAAGTGAAGTTGCAGGTTTGGCTGTTATTGTTTAGCTTGGTGCTGATCTCTGCCTTCCGCTCCACCCAATGAGAGCTCTTCTCACAGCTCTGATAAATTATAGTTGCCAATGGATCTTTTCCTTCCCTTTTTTCCACACTGCAATCCAGCTCACTACAGAGTAGAGAGAAAAGAGCTGACTGCCCAAGGTGAAAGCAAGAAGGACATTTTGATCTTGCTGGAAAGCTGTCAGTGAGCAGAATAACTCTGCCTGAAGAAAAGGACTGACTTACCCAAAATACTCTTATTAAAAGTTCTTTTCGTTTCACTTGACATTCATGCATCTACTGGCGGTAGTTGTGTTACTGTATAAATCTAAATCCAAGGCAACCATTTTAAAACAAATTAACTCTAATGGAAACTCAAAATTTTCCTGACATTTTTGACATTGCTTTAAGGCATGTGCTTGCCTGTAATAGTAAGCTATTAGACACCATTTTGTTTCAGGAAAGAAGGTTTTTGTTTTAGGTGGATACAATCAAGTCTCTTCTTTATAAAAGTATGGTATGTCACCTTAAACACAAGTCTGACATTAATGGTGTTGAAATAAATATGAAGTTTGATTCCTATCCTCTCATCTGTTCTCAGCTTGAGAATCGTGTCAGGAGAGGTCAGATTTAATGAACCAGGACTTCAGTTTAAGCACTGAATAGCAACACTATTAGGTACAGAACTCTAAATCAAGATACTGATATGTATCTTTTGAGTTGTAAGAAAGTCTGTAAAAATAATTATTTAAATAGGAAAGAAAATTAAAGAGTTACCAAAATACTTGCTCATGATTATTTCAGTTGGTGAATTTCTGTATCATAGCCAATTGTTAAAGGTGTGATGTATTGTCAGTCTTGAACAGTTTTGTCAATAAAGTGGTAAATATCCTTTAATTGTCAGAGCAATCAAGAGTTGAAGGAAAGAGCCCAGTTGATTTCTCATAGAGCTGCAAATAAGAGTAGCCTCTCTTTGTTCCACTGGTTCAACTATACCCTGTTGCTTGTCAGCTTAATGTAAGTTTGAGCTTCATTGATCTGCAGTTAGAGCTTTCTGCTGAAGATGAAGAGATCCAAGAAAGATTAGCTTTTCAACAGTGACATAAAGTTTTCCTGCCTATGGAAGCAACTTGCTTTAAAATTGTTAGTCACATTAACAACCTTCCTATGAGTTCTTTGGTCTAAGATCTTAAAACATCTGCCAGGGCCTAACCACAAACTTTCACAATCTCACATGAAATTTTTCTGTTCTCTTAATAAAAATACCAAAACGAAAAATTTTTTTGCTTAACTCTACTACAGTCATACGCAGAAAGCAGGTGAAAAGTTAATGCAAAAGTGGAAAAGCAAAAATGTAAAGAAAAGCTTTTTAATATGGGATTCAAGACCACACCAGTTAGCAAAAAAAGGTATTAATATGGAAAGAAGACCAGAGCAATACTGGTTTTTTGCAGTGTACTAATAAAACTTTTCCTGTTCTCCCAGTGGCTTAGCATGAGGTTGATTTAAAGATAAGCATTCACATCAAATTGAAATTTGACCCTAAACTTATGCTTGAACTGATATATGTGGTATTTGCTTGCTAGTGCTAGACATGAATTCAATCCCAAGTGACACATTAGACGTAAAGGCACTCCTGAAAATTATTTGAAAGGTAATTCATGAATTCAGAAAACAAATCAAAATAGTAGGTCAGTATAAGTTTCTGTGTGATTGTATTTTTCTGAGAATGCACCTCGCTAAAACTGAAGGATGACAAAGGTGATGATGAAAGGCTGGTGTTACCTTTACAGTGAATGACAGATATTCCTTTAACAGATTGAATTCTAGTCTTACAGAACTTTAAATTCTTGCCAGAGGTAAAACACTAACTTGTGTGTCTCACTTGACACTTAAGCATAGTTTTAAATCACAGCTGATTGTTCAAAAATTTCTGAACAATATTCTGTGGGTAGGGATTGTGTTATGAGCAAGCTTTCTGCCAGTATTAGTTTTTTTCTCATGCATTTGACATTATTTGAGGCTGACTCTGCATTGGGGACTATATCTCAGTTCAACTAAATCTCAGTCATGTAAGTCTCAGAACTAAATCTCAGATCAATTTCTATTAAGAATTAAAAAATTGTTAGGTATATTTTTCCTTCAGTTTCAGTGAACAGTGGGCTAAGCATTTAAAATTGTTGCTCTTGCATAGAAGCTGTTGGATCATACTCAGGTTTCCTTCTAATTTGAGTAGTAAACCCCAAAAATGTAACATGGTGCAACTCTTACAATTTTTTATCTCATTATTATATTTCTTGGCTGAGTTTTTAAAAAATAAGCCAGATTAAGCCAGTGAAATTTAAAGACTGAATTCCTATGTTATAAGAGCTATATGTGACTCTTTGGAGTAGGATGTTCTACTTTGCCCCATAGCTATCTGTCTCCACTTAAATTACCTGCCAGAAAATACATACAGTTCACATTTGTTACCATGAAAATGTGAATAAATCTTAGGCATTGCTTAATTTCCACCACTTGCTTGAGGCTCAGCAATCATATCACATTGACACATGCTACTCTTCCTGACCTTGTATCCTAGAGCTTTGTAAGTCTGAATGGCTAAGCATGAATGATGCATAGCGAGAACAAGTTGGTCAATCAAGAATCAAACACTTCTGAAAATATAACTGTGATGGACAGTGAATCATCTTCATTTAGTATTATTGGTATTGAATATCTGCAAAACAGCTGTTGCCAGTTTTACATGATCAAAGATTTCTGAGCAATGAGCATGCCAATGGGGTTAAGCACATAGCAATATGACTAGATATGCTGTATTTCAGAAATGCCATTTAAAAAAATCTATAATGAATCCTTAGTTCATGACAGGGGCATAAAATACTAGTAAGTCTGGCTGCTGGCAGTGAATTGTCACGCATGTGCAGATCTGGCTTGAGATATGGGTAACTAGCTTAAAACTTGAATTAAAATTTAAGAATTTAAAAGCTTGGTAGATGATTTCTGTCTCCTAGAGAAATAATAAGAAAGCCTTCAGCACTTTAAATGCAGAATCAGCCTCCAAAGGACAACATTTACACATTTATGCCTTTAACACTGAAGAACTCCTTCCTCAAATGGATACTGAGGCCTAGTAACCATTCTCTGGGTTAGTAAAGCCAGACAGCTTTGCCAGCTCTGCACCACCACACTGACATTTGAAAAGAGGCTTAGCTAAAAGCAGATAGAAAGTCTCATGCAGTAATGAAAAGCTTAGCAAGGTCTTGGACTTGGTTCATACACCCAAGTCTTGTGGGTTCAGCACAGGTTCCCCTCCGTTGCACTGTGCTGGCCTAGACCATCCACATGCATCCCTTGCCCTTTTCTCAAATTGTGGTTGTGCTGCTGTCAGGCTCCACTGGCTCATTGTGACCTTACCTGTCTGTCACCACAGGCACTGGTACTGAGTTTATGCAGAACCATCACAGCCATCCCTGTGCTCATGAGGTGGACGTGGCAGGGGTGGCGAAGCACTAAGGTACTCCACACAGCAAAGCTCCAAAGGAAAAGCTGCATCAAAAGAACATGTTAAAGTGATTATAGTTTTAGCTATTTCTCCCTGCAGCCTTCTTGAAAATTTAAGTATTTCATGTGGAATAGTGTTGCTGTTATGTATATCTTCTCAACAGGATTAATTATGATAGAATTATAGAAACGTTTAGGTTGGAAAAGACCTCTAACATGATCGAGTCCAACAGTTAATTGATGTGAAGTGGAAATTTTTAAAATTAAAATCTTTATGCTACATGTACCTAATAAACATATTAGGCACATGTAACTACAGAATTTCATTGCAGAAACAGCAAGTATGTTCAAGAAACATTGTGCATTGAAAGCAAGATAATATACAGCAAAATGTTACTCTAAGCCAATGTGATTTTTTCAGCCAAATAAATTTGATATCTTATTAGAAAATATAATTTTGGTACTTTTGTATACCTTTACACTTTCATAGGCATAGTTCCTTAAGAAACAAAAAAATTTTAAAAAGACCCAGTTACTTAATCCTGTGCTCTGTATTTCCTACCTTTATTCATTATAGTACAATAAAAGGGTTTAGGAAATATTTTTTTTTAAGTCCCAGACACTGTAGAGAAAATAGAACAACTGAACATGTTGCTACTTAGATTTTAGCAAATCAACAAATTTCTACTTGAAAAAACTTGCATTTAGACTTGATCATATATGCTGGTTTACTTAAAAGACATAGCATTATTTTTATTTATCACGTAAAGAAATCTAGTATTTATAAAAAGTGTCTATATGGATAAAAACAGTAATTTCTTTTAAGACTGTTCACAGAAAGCCAAAGTCATTAATGCTAAGTGACCTCATGCTTCTTCTTCAAATACCTTTTCAAAAGCTTTTTGTGGCATTCATACAGCTTTACTCTGGACCTTAAGGTTGCTGCTCATGCCTTAGCTTTATTTAGCCTCTTCAAAAGAGGTG